>NC_056557.1:35009044-35056490 GCF_013358625.1 Macadamia integrifolia
TTTATTATCACCAAAAAAAAAAAAAAATCACAACCAATGTTAGTTATTACTTTGGAATATTTATTATCTAAGAAGTCTAAAGACTTTTGTCTTGGAAATCTCAGGGACTGAATATATGGGCTGAGGATAGTCTACCAATGACATTGTAATACACTTTGCAAACAATAGGGGGGGGGGGGAACGATCATCCTATTTGGTTTCCATGTTAAAGCTCTCCTATGTTGGGGCTGACAGGATGATCATAAGTTCATAACTATTCCTTCTATGAAACATTTTGTCTGAATTGCTCTTTGTTTCCAAATCATCTTAGGTCCAATTAATTCAATAGTTAAACAAGAGGTAGCAACCAATTGTACATGGGGCCAACTTCTTCTCTAAGACTCTAACCACTCCTTCCACCTCCCTTATTGTATATTAATTTTCTTCTCTTTCATTGCATGTTCCCCTTGGTAGAATGAGTTACTAAACTATCCCCTATGAACCTTCTTAAGAACCCAACAATTCTAGGAGGGTGAGCCTAAAAAAATCTTTTGTTACCATCAAAACTACTAAGAAACGCCATAGTTGAAACTCAAATATATATGTCAAATGCTTATCCAAATATTTGCCACGTAGCAGCTGTAGTGTTGCAGAAATTTTCTTGATATATTTTTTATGTCATCACCTTTTGGGCGAAAGAATCCTGTCAGTTTGACAAAGGATACGCTAGACGAATATGCTAATGGAAGTGTGTGGGAATATCTTTAGTGTATACAGGGGGAGGATAGCACAATCTTTTCACGCCTGCATCAGTCTAGATATTTCCTAGACCAAAGTGGCAAAGTTTTTTTTCTCTCACTTATTTTATGAAACGGAAATATGAAGCTTTTATAATTTAGGATACTTCAGAGCAACTTGACTTCTATTTCTATGCAAATGTAAGATTCCTAACATGGTAGGCAATACAATATAGATGAGACCGAAGTCGACATTTGGATAATCCAATAACGGGTTCCATCCAAGAGCGATCTTGAGCTCTTTCATGTCCTTCGCCACTTCTTTTCTACTCTCTCTCTCTTACATGTCACTCCTTCATTCTCCGCCACCTAATAAATGCCCATATGTGCATTTTCATGTGCAAGTTTTCTAATGTATAGAAATAAATAAATAAATAATTATAATTAAATATATAATTTTATATAAATTTACTTCCAATCAAACACTCCATTGGAATTTCTTTTTCAATTTACTTTATTGTGAATTAAAGTTTTATTTAGTCCAATGTACTTCTCTATATTTCTAATTAAATGAAGCCTTAAAAAAGTGTAATGCTACTATATTTCTTCAACTCCTACCACCAAGAGTGTTATTGTCTACATGTTTTCAATTAAAACTTCGGTTGTAATGTCAATTTGATTTGGTCCAAAATGGCTTTATCTTGAGTCAATACCATACATGAGCTAACAAGGCAGCTGACTATTACTTGAATTTTATTTAGTTCTCATTTGGTTAGTATTGACATGAAGTGAAGTGTAGTAAAATTATCATAAAATGTCCGGAAGCATGGCTCTTGGTCCCAGACAAAATCCTATAAAATGACTGATCCATCCTTTATGAAAGATAAAAATTTCATTCCTATTGATGCTTCCACAAATGTAATCATTAGTCCCTGTACTAGTAAAGGAGCTATGCTCCGAGACAGAATAAGTCTCCCCACACCCACCCCCCTTCAAAAAAAAAAAAGCCTACCAAGAGAAATTATGAACTATCAAACACTAATATAAATTGTGTGCTGAGCCATGCAACCATTTGCTTGTCGTATTATGGATAAAAGATAAAATAAAAATTGTATTATGTATTTTAAATCAAATAAAAACTCTATATATATTGATCTTATTTTTAGATACACAAATCTGTTAACAAAATGTTAGCCACTGAGATACTGTGATATCACAACCAGATAACATGTCAAGTGATACCATATTTAATTATCTTTTGGGGAGTATCGATTTTTAGTTTCTATTTTTGGTCGCTAGCACAATATAGTCAATTGATCCTCTCCACTGTTCGAGATAAGCTGAGTCAACTATTTAGTTAACAAAATGTTATCATATTAAGAAATTGAAAAAAAAAAAAAAAAAAAGTAAATAAAAGGAAATTTTCATTTGGTGATCGTTTACTTGGAAGAGGTGAAACGTGCGACGTACCAACTTGCAAGCAATATTTAATAGGAGAATTTTCACGTGAAACACATGATAATATATGTTAGAGAGTTCTCAAAAAGGTAGTATGACCCCTGTGCTGGGAGCACTGGTAGGAACATCAATAAGGGTGAAATTTTTTCTTTTCATGAGGGATGAGATAGTCATTTCGTACTTCAATGTGTTTGGGTGTAGGAACTACACTATCTTTTAAACTTCATTTTCCCTAATATATATCAAAGCCATGTAACAGCAAAACACGTGATAATAAGTATATGTGAAAAGTCTGTAGAAAAATATGAGCCCGGATTCTCTCCCAGTAACCACCTTATCCTGTCTCACATTGTTTATAGTTGTTCATCACTACAAATATATATATATATATATAGAGGTAATTTATTGAAATATCAATGTAACCCATTTATGAAAATTACAGAATACAAGACATAAACCCCAACAAGGACGAATAAGGTTCCTCTCCTTTGTAGGTAACCACTCCACCCCATCTCACACAATCTATGGGTGTGGAGTGGTTACTTGTAGGTTGAGAAAGGGGAGAGCGGATCAAGTTCATGTACAAGAACGCACGAGAACGACCTTAGTCTATGGATTTAGAATCAATTTTTTCTCTATACATTTAATAGATTCTAAATCCATGGACCAGGGACATACGAGAACATTCTCATACGTGAACCTGATCCGTTCACCGGGAAGGGATTTGGACTCAGAATACAAGGACCACACCTAATGGGTGGTGTAAGAGGAAAAAGATCCTCTCCAATTAATTAGGCATCTAATTAGTGACCTAATGGCTGGGAGGACCTAAGGATACACGCTTATGTATTGTGATGCCTATTCGAGGTCCTCCTAGCCCTTCGATCACTAAGTGGGTACCTAATTAATTGGAGAGAAGCTGAATCCGGAGTGAGATGGGGTTGAGGGGTCACCCCAAAGGGGAGAGGAACCTGATTCAAAGGGGACCAATGCTTATTAAGAGAATATTTCATTATATTAAAAAAATAAGAGCTTAATAAGAGAGTATGCATGAATTAATGGTTCTTAATTGGAATCTTTGTCCTAGTCTCTCTTTGTGTTCTATATAAGGAGAGGTTAGTTCTGATGGCAAGTACCTCCCATCAGCTACTAAGCTGATTATTAGAAATCTCTCTCTCTCTCTTTTTGTGTGTTTGTGGTTCTGTTGCTCTTCCCATAAATATAAGAAAGAAAAGATGCTGAAGGCTCAGTTGCTTCAGTCAGCTACAACTGTTCATCGCCCCCGTTCGCTCCTTCACAAGCCCTTCATTTTGGGCAATGGGAGTACTACTGTAAGGCTCCTCCCCAACGGGCCACAAAGAACAGTGGCTCTCCGCCGAAACTTGAAGAACTGTTCCATTAAGGCCATTTCCAATGGTACTAACATTGATAATGTGATCGATGAGATGATCAGTAGAATCGATTTTCCGCCGGATTTCAACTTTGGAACGGCATCATCTGCTTATCAGGTTCGTCCATAGTCCTTATATTTTCTTGCTCCCCCAATGATTTACAGTCACTCAAGTACTAAAGACTGAAAACTTCTCCAATGATATGTATGTTTATGTGTCCATGCATGTGGTTGTTCTTTAGTATGAAGGTGCTGCAAAAGAAGGTGGTAAAGGAGTAAGCAACTGGGATCAGTTCACTCATAGACATCGAGGTCTCTCTCTCTCAAACACACTTTTTTTGTTCTGGTACATTCATAGGAGTAGGGATGCAAACGGATAGTCAATAATCCGAATTTGATTCGCATCCATATTTGTTTAAGGGTATTCATAACCGGTCAGGCGATATGTGGTCTGGAAAATAATTATTCGATCTAAATAAACAACTATAACAAAAAATAAGCTAATTAATGATTTTGAGAGTTCTTGAAGTTTAGTCAGCTTCTAGAGAATGAGGAAAAAAACTAAGACAACTTAAAGACATGAATTGAAAGCAAATTGTATCCGTTGGGAGGGGGGAGAATGGTTCACATTATGCTAAGTTAGGGATGTAAACAGATGGTCAAAAATTTGAATTTGATTTGCATCTGTATTGGTATCCGGGCAGGGAGTATCTGGATCTGATTACATCCGATTTGTGTTCGATTTGTAACCCATCTATTTACATCATTACATGGGAGGGAATCCGGATCAGGTCCCCATGTGTGGAGTGGGGACACATCCCAGCGCTGACACACAAGTCAGAGGTGTGTCAATGTTAGGATGAGGGGTGGGAATTGTTTTGGGTTCCATGCGGATGGTGGAAGTAATAATTCTACATTGAAAGTAGGTAGCCTGATGTGAAGACTTATAGGAACTTGGCCACGCCCTTCTTAAAGGTTGTGGTTCACCTAAGGTGCGCTACATTCATAGTTGAGCAATACTCAGAGTTTTCACTATATAAATTTCAGACGGAAGACTCCCGTATTTAAAGGAAAAAATCATTAGTATTTTTTAGATCAAACTAAGATCAGACTTCACCAATAACAAGAATATATCCCATTCCCACTCGTGAACCAAACTCCATTGGATGGGCAAATAGTTGACTAAATGTGAATTCTCATATATACGCTATTTTAATTTGTGGGCAGATAGGATAAAGGACGGCAAGAATGCAGACGTGGCTGTAGATTCTTATCATCGATATGTGGAACATGTGGGTTTGATGAAGGATTTGGGTGTCAATGCATACAGATTCTCAATTGCATGGACCAGAATTTTACCAAGTAAGTAGAAAGATATTAGATATATACAAGCCTATGATCTTGACTGTGGTTGAGGAAACAATATTGGCTTTAATTTTATATTCTATTTAGATATGACAAATTTGTGTTATGCATGATTTTCTTAAACATTTTAAATAATTCATAGCTGGAAAGCTAGGTGAAGTGAACGAGGAAGGCATCCAATATTACAATAACCTCATCAATGAGCTTCTATCCAATGGTAAGTAAAATTTCTCTCTATTTATTTATTTATTATTATTTTTTGCAACCCATAACCACATGAATCAGGTCATACTAAGATTGAATGAGAACCATTTAACTTTCACCATGAAACTCCTTTCTTCTTAATGTTTTCTAGGCTTATATCTAGTATAGAGCCAACGTCGAAGTATACGTCATGGCAGCTTCCGATAGCTCCTGTCCCTGTTGTTTGTAGCAGGGGCATGGTGGACCTCTCACTGTAACATATCTCTTTGGATTAGGTCTGTGTCAATCATAAAAAGGACTAAACACCCCCTAATAACCCTAAGGAAGTAAAAGGAGTCGAACTCAAAACCACACGCTTCCTGAGGCGAAGGTCCCTTGTCAACTCCGCTACCCCCTTGGGGTTGTAACTCTCTCTCTGTCTCTCTTAACAAATAATAAATATAGTTATAAATTTGTCTTACATATATGTAGGGATTAAGCCTTTCTTGACTCTTTTTCACTGGGATGTTCCTCAAGCCCTAGAAGACGAATATGGTGGTTTCTTGAATTCTCAAATCATGTAAGTACTGATTTGTTCTTCCAACCTAAAAACTTGGAAACTCAAATCTCATTAATCGTTTCACAATATATATGTGCAGTGACGATTTCAAGAACCATGTAAACGTTTGCTTTGATCAATTTGGGGACCGTGTGAAGCATTGGATCACCTTGAATGAGCCATTTATTTTCACCAGGGAAGGATATATTAATGGCACATTTCCTGCCGGCCCTGTGGAGGACCCTGGGCGTCACCCATATACAGTTGGCCATAACTTGCTCCTTTTTCATGCGGCAGCAGTGGATCTCTACAGAAAAACCTACAAGGTAATTAAGCTTATTATGCAGTGTAACAAAAAATAATTATTAATTAATCTGATACTCTTTAGCTAAACGATGGATCAGACTACATCTGTTGCGTTGGATGCACATTTTACACATCATGGATTCTAATATTTCTCTAGCCATCAGTATTTCAGCTATGCATTTTCATGGAGATAGTTTTGTTTTGTTTTGTTTTTTATTTTGTTTTTGTTTTTGTTTTTTTTTTTTTTTTTTTTTAAGGTTTTCTGAAATCTTTTGGAGTGGAAATAGTCCCTATGGGCCATCCACAAGTCATTTTCACTTTGAAGAGGGTGAGAGCCTCAAGGAAGAAACAAGGGTGATGCCAAGGGAATTCGAACCCCGGTTAGACACTTTCTAAGGTGCTTTACCCACTACAAACCACCAACATGTTTCTAAAACTTGAATCGGATAAATCAGTATCAGCCGAATCAAAATGGTATCGACCTTGATCGATCCCCAATCTTGACCCTTCTGATCCCGATACACATGTATGCTCCAAGGGTAAAATCATACTAAAAATTGATTAAAGAAAATGGTAGATCTATCCAGTGCGATCTGGAATGGTAGTGGATGTGACCGATCCCATGACCGTTTCCAAGTTTTAGAACCATGATCACCAATGGACCAACCCCCCTTGGATTTTTATGGAGGTACTTTCCATGACCACGGATAGAGTTGGTGTGCAGAGGGAAAGGGGCAACAATGGAGGGCATTATCAACTTTATACCATAATAGAGTAGAGTATTTTATGACCTTAGACGGATATACTTATTCTTCACCTACAGTGGAGGAAAACTTTCTCCTATTTTCATTTATAATTCATCATATTCAACTGCTTCAACTTTGAAGAGATCCATGTCGAAGCACCTATTTGTCATATGCCATGTCAAAATTGAATATTAACAGAACTGATCTCTCTCTAGGACAAGCAAGAAATTAGAAAAAATGAATAATGTTCATAAAGAAGAACAATCTTTAGCTACAAAGACAATGAAAAAATCAACGAAAGAAAAAACAAGGAACCCTTCGAGATAAATCTTATGATGATGTCTATGTGTGCTTGCAAGGAAAATTTAAAAGAAATAAAAGTGAAATTTTCAAACAAGAGAATTTTTATAATCATTATCCTATGTGATTTTATAAACTATTTAAATTTCTTAACATATTTATTAATGATATATTTTACATGTAATTCTTTTATATTATTATAAAATATAAAATAAAAATTACATGTAATTACAAAAATTTCTTACTTTCTCTTAAATTCCCCTTACAACAAAAACAAAACGTAGTCGACAAGATTTCAGAAACACCTTAATGACTAATGAAGATGAACAAGGTTTCAACCTACCGACATTAAAAAAAAAAAAAAAAAAAAAAAAAAAAAAAAGGGAAACCAATAATTAATTGTATTTACATGCTAATTAAATGTTTACAGGTATCCCAAGGATGGGAGATTGGAATTACATTGAATTGTGAGCATATGGTTCCTTTATCCAATGAACATGCCGACATTAAAGCTGCTGCAAGAGCTTCTGATTTTTCATTTGGATGGTGACTTTTTATTAATTTATGATGAATACAAATTTAAGATCATAATCCATTTTTCACATAATTCTTTACTAATTTCTTGCCTTCTTTTATTAGGTTTATGGATCCAATAAACTTTGGAGACTACCCGGAAAGTATGAAACATCTTGTGAGGAAGAGGTTGCCAAACTTTCCACAGAGGAATCTGCCATGTTGGCTGGGTCATATGACTTCCTTGGACTAAACTATTAAACTGCAAACTATGTTACTGAAGCGTAAGTTCAAACAGATACCCTAATTTAGTTTTTTTTTTTTTTTTTTGCCCTAATTTAGTTATGTTTTATCCAGTTGAATATAATCGGAGCCGGTCCTATTAAATCCAAATTAATCGTCAATTGGCTCAACACCATAATATACTTTTATACTTCTTTAAAGGTTTTAAATTAAAATTTGCTACCTTTAATGCAAATCAAATTCCCAAAACAAAAGGGAGAGAAATGGTTTTAAGAATCAGATACGATCGGATTGGTATTGGCTGAGACTGATATCCCCGATACCAATCTGATTTACTGATCCACAAGTAAGCTATAAGGGTAAAATGGTCTAAAAAAACAATTTAAAAAAAATGTGCAAATTAGTCTGATCTTGAGTTTTAAAACCTTCATCAACAAAATAGCACGAGGTTTTAGTATCAAAAGGTAATTTACCAAAATGAAAAAGTATCAATAAGATTTCATTTAAATAAGGGGTTTTCTTATTGACACCACACATGGTGTCAAAATGATTTGTAATTTCTATTTTTTGCCAATTATTTATAGCATAAATTTTTTCAATGAGAAGATGAATAATGTCATTTTGTATGTGTACTTGAAAAATTAAGAAGTGATAATGACATCTTTTGATGATGACATATGATAAATCAATTATGAATTGTTTTTGAAAACCCTTTATATCTCTAAAATAAAGAACTATTGGGAATAAGAGGAAGGGCAATCAAAATGTGTCAAGTTCTAAATACGCTTATATATAGAGATGCCATTAGACAGTCCCTTTAAATAAAAGATAAATATTTTATTGTTATCAAAATTGAACATTTTAAATACCTAAAAACACAAAAAATAAATAAAAAGAGTATAATAAGTTTAGATCATTAGGCATTATTATCTATTCTAACTGATAAATCCCTCACTAACTCTTTGGTTTTTGTTATATAATGTAACAGGTCGCCTAGAAGGAATCCCGATTGGTGCACCGGTATGAATTTTGTGCCCATACCCAATCATTAAATGAATTGTAGGAGTAAGTTTGTCTTCATAAACAGGAATCATCATCCATTACTCTCAAAAACTTATAATGATGGTCTATTATTTTTAGCCAGGTGGATAGTTGGTTTTGGTCAACTGATCGTTGGATAGTTGTACACCATATAGATTAATTAGCTAATATGTTAGATTTCGGATTTAATTCAATCAATATACTTCCATGTACGTTCATACATCCTTATATTTTTCAATCATATGTATTAACAACTACTAAATATACAGACTGGTTCAGATTGGCTCTATATATATCCAAAAGGGATACAAGAGATTCTACTTAGCGTAAAGAAGAAATATAATGACCCCGTGGGTTACATTACTGAGAATGGTAAACTATTTTTTTTTTTTTTTTTTGCTAGAAATCAAAATTGTATTAAAATGGAGAAGAGAAAAAGGATATAAAGGTACATCAAGAAAAACCGAAGCTAAAGAAAGCACCCCACCTTCGGCATTGCCATCAGCAGGGTCCTCCAAAGCTATCTGCAGAATCTAAATCTTGGTTTGGAGAAAGAATCCCATCTAAT
This sequence comes from Macadamia integrifolia, assembly GCF_013358625.1. Classification (NCBI taxonomy): domain Eukaryota; kingdom Viridiplantae; phylum Streptophyta; class Magnoliopsida; order Proteales; family Proteaceae; genus Macadamia; species Macadamia integrifolia. Next base: position 35,018,433 of record NC_056557.1, read on the forward strand.
CTCCTCAATAATATGAGTAGGAAACTCCTCCATGGTTCCAGATAATCCTGTTTTTGCAGTTGATTTTGCAAGGTAATCCGCGATGGGATTGGCTTCCCTGAAGCAATGAGTAATCTTTCAGGAAATAGAATTGAGGTAGTGCTGTAGAGAGAGCCACTCTTGCAGGGCAAACCAGGGGAGAGACTTGCCTTGAACAGCGGCGACTACTGCCACAGAGTCAGTTTCAATCCACAAGTTTGTAATCCTTTGACCCGTTGCATGGCGGATACCATGAAGAAAACTCATGAATTCTGCATAGTAGTTCGTACTGATGCCAAGGAAGTGCTTGAAGGAGAATATAACTTTCCCATCACGAATGACACCCCCACCTCCTGCTCGACCAGGGTTCCCCATGGAACTACCATCAATGTTTATCTTTGACCAAGCGAGTGGAGGCTTGCACCAAATGACTTCAAGAATGGAGGGAGGGTCGCCTGGAGCTGCATGCAACCCTAGCTTCTTGCAGCAAAGAAGATCAGCAGCAGACCAAATGACCCCTTTTAAGTTGAGATTAGACTCCTTAAGCGTTCTCAATATTTTCTTGAACAGCAGAGAGGCATCCCTACTCTTACCACCATGCCATCGATGATTCCTTTCTTGCCAAATAGTGTCAGTCACTATAATCAAGCCAGCCGCCCAAGGGTCCTTTACCGACAAAATTCTTCGCTTTCGTTTCCACCAGGAGATCAAATCAGCAATGGAGGATTGATCCTTCCAAATCAAACCAAAACAGCTCAAGAAATTTTCCCAAAGGATCCGAGATACACTGCAATTTAAGAAGAGATGGGGTAGAGTCTCAGAGTGGAAACCGCACATGATGCATTTGGAGGCTAAAGAGATGCCTTTTTTCCTAATGATATCATCAGTAGGAAGCTTCCTATGACACAGACGCCAGCCAAAGGTTGACTGACGAGGAGAGAGGCCTTTCATCCAGACCAGCTCATGCCAAGGAACCTTGGGATTTCGGTGGCGAATATCATTCCAGGCGGAGAAGGTACTGAATTGACCAGAGGTGGAGAGGGTCCAAATACATTTATCTTCTATGTTACCTCTAGGGATATTGATAGTTGAAGCAGCTATAAAAAAATCTTGAAGAAGAGAAGATGAAACCGTGGGGAAGTTCCACTCATTATTGTCAATAAAGTCCGCAACTGTCATGGAGGAAGATGCAAACAAATCGTCTCTCAAACCTACTTTTTCTTGAAAAGATTCAGAGTCAACCCATCTGTCTTTCCAGCAGTTTATAGATACCCCATTACCTACCACCCATCGCTCCTTGCTAGAGACAAGAGACCACATTCTCCGAAGGCCTGGCCAAATCGTGGAAGATTTATACCCTTTCTTAAGCTCCCCATTTTTCCTCAAAAAGCGAGCATTAATAATGTTGCTCAGGGCTGATGATGAGTGCCTTATATTCCATACCTGCTTATAGAGAAGAGCTTTGTTGACATCCCTCAGACGCCTAATTCCAAGCCCTCCTTCTTGTTTAGGCTTGCAGATTGAGTCCCAATTAACTGTAACTCCTTTGGCTGTTTCAGGATCGCCACTCCAAATGAAATTCCGCATCCATCTCTCCATGATGTTCAGTAAGGAGCTAGGCCACCAGTATATAGAGAAGTTGTGGGACGGCATACCAGAAATAACAGATCGAACCAGTTCCACCCTACCAGCCATGGAGAGGAGCTTTCCTTTCCAACCAGCCATCCTTCCTTTAATTTTATCCATCACCGGGAGGAGAGGTTCACGAGTGACCCTACCCTTGAAAATTTCCACTCCCAGATATTTTGTAGGGAACTTGCAGATGGAGATTCCAAGGGTATCAAAGATGAGTTGCTTCCTATCTAGAGACATCTTCCCTAGAAAAATCTTACTCTTGTTGAGGTTGATTTGTTGACCAGAAAACTGCTGATACTTTGTAAGGAAGTCATTAAAATGTCTGACATATCTGATGGAGCCATTTAAAAAGAAGAAAATATCGTCTGCAAAGAGGAGAAAACCAGGCATTTGGACACCACGAGGTCCCTTGATGGCTTGCAGTTTCTTGTCTTGAAGCATAAGGCGGATTCCCTTACACAGGACCTCCTCGGCAAGGATAAATAAAAGAGGGGAGATGGGGTCACCCTGACGTAGCCCTCGCTCAACACCAAAGAACCCAACCGGACCTCCATTGAGCAACACTGAAATTCTGGATGTACGAAGAATTTGATGCAATCAATCAATCCAAGTATCAGGGAAACCAAACTTTTTCAAGACCTGGAAAAGAAAGCTCCAAGATACAGTGTCAAAGGCTTTCTGGATATCTATTTTTATCCCCATACCTCCACCTCTTGTACAGTCAAACATGAGATTAGCTAACTCTGAAGCGAGGCTGATATTGGACTGAATAACCTTGCCCTTCTGAAAGGCGCCTTGCTCTTCTGAGATGAGCTTAGGGAGGAGAGAAGAGAGCCTTGTGGCCATAACCTTGGACAAGATTTTACAGAAAAAATTTTGCATGCAAATCGGCCTAAACTTGTCCAGAGAAGTTGCACCTTCCATTTTCGGGATGAGGACCAAGAAGCTATTATTGATTCCTTTAGGAAGGGTTCCAGATCTGAAAAAACTCTTCACAGCACGGCAAACATCAATACCAATCAGCTCCCAACAATGTCTGAAGAAAGCACCAGAGAAACCGTCTAGGCCTGGAGAACTATCAGGGTCCAGGTCCCATATTGCATTCTTGATTTCTTGATCATTTGGGATGGCTTCCAATCCTTTAACGTCAAGTTCGTCAAGGATATGGGGAATGCAGTCCAATAGCGCTCTATGTTCAAGGGTGGGGCTGGCTTTATGGATAGCCTCATAGTACTCCACAACGTGAATAGCCAAATCATCCATACTTGATGTAGTTGTACTATCAGCCTTTTGAAGAGAGCGAATCGAGTTCTTCACCCTTCTGATTTTCACAGATAAGTGGAAGAACCTAGAGTTTTGGTCTCCTTGAGAGAGCCATCTATTTCTTGCTTTTTCTGCCCATAGCTTTTCATGGTCAAGGAGAGCTTTCAAGTATCTGGATTTAGCATCGGCTTCCAAATTAAAAAGATGGTCATCAATACCAGAGGCATCTATCTGAGATTGGATTTGCTGAAGGTCCTCTTTTGCAGCTTTTAATTCCGCATCTAGGTCTAGGAACACTGATCTTGCCCAGCTCCTGAGAATAGGCTTGAGGCATTTCAGCTTAAGAGCAAGAGAAAAAATAGGATAGCCATCTACAGGTTCACTCCAGGACTTATTGACCACATCCATAAATTCCTCATGGTCCATCCAAAATCGTTGGATGCGAAAGGGGCAATTTGTAGGCTTCAGCATTGAATCCGAGGTAATGCACAGGGGGGAATGGTCGGAAGAAAAACGCTGCATCACCTCCTGGGTACAATCATGAAAGAGGTTTATCCACTCTTCATTATAGAAAGACCTGTCCAGAACAGCCAAAACATTCCCACGCTTCCTGTTATTCGTCCAAGTAAACTTATGCCCGTGGGAAGGAACTGATATCAGGTTGTAAGCATCCACAACCGCATTGAACTCAGACGCAGACCCAAGATTAAAGGCGCCAGGACCCTTTTTTTCGTGCGAAAAGAGGGAGGCATTGAAGTCACCTATCACTAGCCAAGGAGAGGATCCAACTGGAGTCACTGCGAGAGCCATCCATAGCTCTCTTCTAGTTGCTCGGAAAAACTCGCATGCACAAAAGTTAGGTAAATGGAATTGTTTCTCCAATTTATACACAGAGAAATAAACTGGCCAGACATGGAAATAATAGTTGGTTTGGTGAGAGACCTCTTCCAAATGACCCATAGGTTTGGGTTTTTATCAGTGCGAACATTATGAAAAAAGAATGCATCATATCCCAATTTATTAAAAAAGAGAGATGGGAAAGCAGCTACCTCCACCATTGGTTCTGCTAGACAAACCACATCAGGGTGCTTATCTAGAAGAATTTTGCTGAGGGTTGCACGACCAGCAGCCTTCTTCATCCCTCTGATATTCCAGAAGAGGGCATGCATCATAAACATCTGGAAGAGGCAATACGGTCAGATTTTCTAGTCTGCTCCACATTTAACAATTGTTTCCCTTTTTTTCTTGTAACTGTTTCCATGCCGTGGCATTGTTCCTTCTGGAGGGCAGCAGTATCAATGGCGCCAACTTCCGGATAGTGGAGGGTGAGGTGACCATTATCTATAGCACTTGAAGTAATGGTATTGATCACATGGTCACTGTGGACAGAGACCTGACAAGGGCCAGTATCCAGAGCTGGATTAGCCGCGCAACCTTGAGAAACCAGAACGCATTGTTCTAGAATTGAGTTAGCCTCAGTGGTTTGGTTCATCGCATTGATTTTGTCTGACCCGTGTAAGAAAACCGAACCATCTCTGCTGCATGATTCCTCCAATCGATCTGCAATTGGATTATTCCTCAAATTGGCTGAGGAATATCCTTCTAAAATAGGTAACTCAATAGCAATAATCCCCTCTTGCGTATCCGAGTTTCCATACAAAGCTGGATCACAATTATGGGAGATGGTTGGTGATTTTGAAATTGAATTCTTTCCTAATGAGGACTCTCGACCATTCCTGCCGGAAACCTCCACACCAGCCGCCCCCAAAGACGACTTCTCCACCCAAACAGCCCCAACAACACCACAAGCATCATCCTTTTCTTTGCGTGCGGTATCGGTGGTGCGTTTCTCTTTGCAGTTTTGGATGGTATGACCAAGTTTTTTGCAAAAACCACACTTTCCCAATGCGTCTTCATAGATGATTTTTTGTTTGAACCAAAAGAGATCACCTGTTCCAGGTTGTCGCCGTTCAACCTGGATTTCTTCCAACCGCTGCACTGAAGTATCCATCTCCACGAGGACACGAGCAAAGTTCCCCATGGATGCATTTCGTGTTCTTTTATCAATGTCCAGGGGGTGCCCCACGGCTTTTGCCATGGATAGGAGGATCCTCTCGTGCCAATATTCGAAGGGGAGTCCAGGAAATCGAATCCAGACAAGCTTAGTAATAGTAGTGTTATCATGGATATTAAAATCTGGCTTCCACCGCTGGAAGCGAATAAACTGCCGTCCGATCTTGATAGGACTTTGTTTCCAGATGTTTGTCATGTCTTTCTCAGCCTCAAATTGGAATAAAGTGTAGCCTAATCCCATAGGTTTGATAAAAACCTTCTCTTTAAGGTTCCAAGAATTCACAGCTTCCTTCCGAACTTTATCCAAAGAAATGAAACGAAAATTAATTCTGGCCACCAAAGCAAAGCGATATTGGAGAAAACGTTCCTCATAGGCATCTTGTGGAATCACGATTTTAGTGAGATTTTCGGCATGAATAGGGTCAGATAGGTCATCAACATCAAGGAGAACGCCTCCAACCGCCTTAGAGTAGGATTTCTTGGGAAGGGAAGAAAGGCCAGCATTGCAAACCCCACAATAGGCACGGCAGGTGCAGGCGTGCAACCTGTTCCAAGAGTTTGTTGGGGCCGCAGGAAATCCATAATGAGCCTTTGCTTTGAGCGATCAGGAGGGCGGCCTCCGGCTAGAATCCCAATCTCCTCCACAGCAGAGTTTCTCTCTCCACTTACCATTTTCTCTCTCCTCCCCAGCCGATTCTTCAGTGCTTGGTTATGCTGGACTCAAATACAACTTCATGATTCGAGAATGGTAAACTATTCATCTTTCATTACACTTAGTGTAGGTATTGGGTGTTTAATAATAATGTTAAAAGAAATTCGTATTAATAAAATTCATTGGGTTCTCTTGCAGGAATTTCTGAACATAACTCATTGACCATGGATGAATCTATCAATGACAACCAGAGAGTACAAGCTCTCCAAGATCATCTATTTTACCTTAAGGGTGCCATGGAGTGAGTATATACTACTGCAATATTGGTCTTGTTCATGAAGAAAGTATTTACGGGAAATAAAATAATATTCTTTTCTCTAAAGATCAGCAAAGCGTATATTAAAAATATGAGAAATATATATACAGGATTAACATCTGGGGATGCCCAGATGACAAACAAAGACTAATATGTAATTTTAAGTTTCACCTTCAGCATTGCCATCAACAGTGACCTCAGGACAAAAAATAAGAAACAAAGCTAATATTCAAACCAGTAGTGAGGTCTGTTATTCATTTCCGTAAAATCTTGTTAGCAGCAAAGATGGGAATGGGGTACTCCAGCCAATAATATTACGGGAAAAAAAAATTAATAAAAAGCAGACATGCATTTATTTTTACAATCTCAGGGTGACAATTCAGCAATATGGTGGCCATCCCCACCATTAAATTGTCTCAAAAAAATTTTTTTTTTCACTGAAAAGAAAATAAAAATGCCTCGATCGTCTTTAGGAATTTTAATCACTTATCTTAAAAACAATTTAGGATTTTTCTTTTTCTTTTTTCAAGAATTTAAAATTTATTTTTTCTTATTTTGTAGTGCTGATGCAAAGGTGAAGGGATACTTTGTGTGGTCTTTGCTAGATAACTATGAATGGAATGTTGGCTACACAGTTTGCTTCGGTATTCACTACGTGGACTTCAACAATAACCTCGAAATATGTCAAAATAATTCAGCCAAATGGTTTCCTCTCTCAACGTAGGGATTGAATATCACAAGGCTGTCTTTGTTATGATTCGAATTTTGTTTATGTCCTATTATTTCTGAGAAATAATATGAACAGAAAATCTCTTAAACAGTGAACATGTTTCGCTGCAATGTTCATGAAGATAAATATGTCATCTGCGAATAGTAGATGACTAGGAACACTCAACCCTCTCGGACCGGGGAGAGCCTTTAATTTCCCCTCCTTCAACAGACCATTAAGGCCTCTGCATAGCACCACCTCTGCAAGAATAAAAAGCATTGGGGAGATTGGGTCCCCTTGACCCAATCCACACTCCACACCAAAGAACCCAACTGAACCACCATTCATAGAACCGAAATTCTAGTAGAAATTAAAATTTCGTAAATCCAGCCCAACCATACATCTGAGAATCCAAATTTCTTTAGAACCTCGAAAAGGAAGTCCTATGACAGGGTGTCATAGGTCTTCTGCACATCCACTTTAATTCCCATTCCACCACCTCTGACAGAGGTATGTAACAAATTTGCAAGTTCAGAAGCTAAACCAATGTTTGCAGAGATAATCTTACCTTCCTGAAACGCCCCTTGCTCATCTGACACCAAGTGAGGAAGAAGACAAGCCAACCTCTCTGCCATAATCTTTGATAGGACCTTCCAGAAGAAGTTAGCCATATAGATAGGCCGAAGCTTATCCAAGGAGCCAGCCCCCTCCACCTTTGGAATTAACGTCACAAAACTATTGTTTACCCCATTCGGAAGCTTCTTGACATGGAAGAATGCCATCACTGCTCGACAGAAATCTTCGCCCTACTATCTCCCAATATTGCTTGAAAAACACTCCAGGAAACCCATCAGGGCCAGATGAGCTATCAGGGTCCAACCCCCAAACAACTTGCTTAATCTCCTCCCTCACAAGTATCGCTTCTAAGATCAAGGAGTCTTCCCTGTTCACATCTTTAGGTATGACTTGCAGCAGCTCCAAGTGAGGGACATGATGATCAGCCTTGTGAAATTCTTTAAAGAATTGGACCACATACTCTGCCATCTCCCTCGGCTTAAAGACCACCGAGCCATCTTGTTTTTTCAACGAACAGATGCAGTTTTTTGCACAGCAAACCTTAACCGATTGGTGGAAAAACTGAGTTGCGGTCACCTAACTTTGCCCACTTCCAACAAGCCTTCTTAGCCCAAAGCTTTTCATGCATCTCCACTGCTTTCAACATCCTAATTTTAGCCTCTGCTTGTCTTGCATATAGATCATCAGACATCCCCATCTGATCAATGACTCTTTGAACTTCCTCCACCCCTTCTGAAGCTTCCTTTAGGGCCACATCAATATTAAAAAAAACCTGCCTTGCCCACCCCTTAAGAACACCCTTCATTGCTTTAAGCTTTTGTATGAGTCTGCCAGTGGGACCTCCCCTGACCTCCCTAGACCACACATCCCTCACCAGGTCCTCAAACGAGTCCTCCTCCATAAAAAAACAATGGAAGCAAAAAGGAGCATTTTGAGGTTTGAGGGACACTGCAGAGGAGAAAATTATAGGAGCATGGTCTGATACCGATCTATGGAAGACCTGTTGCCCACAAACACCAAACACATCCAACCATTGAGCATTGAAGAAACATCTATCAAGTACTGCCGCCACATGCCCTCTACATTTATTATTTGTCCAAGTGAATTTAGCACCCTGAGAAGGAGCGCTAATCAAGTCACATGCATCCACCATAGCCTAGAACTCAGTCGCGGCACCCACATTAAATCTGCCTGGACCCTTCTTCTCATGGGAATACAATGTAGCATTGAAGTCCCCTATAACAGTCCATGGAAGAGCCAAATCTGCTGCAAACCCCAACTCCACCCATAGATTTCTATGCTCCGCCCTAAAACAGGAGGCGTGGGTCATAGAAATCAACACTTGACGACCATTCCATATCATCGAAACAAAAATCAGCTGGTCAGATGATTGCAGCACAACTGGCCTCTGAAGAGAGTTTTTCCAAACGACCCATGGGTTTGGCACTATGTCATGGCGAGAATTATGGATAAGCTTAGCCATGAAACCCAATCGATTGAAAATATTGGAAGGGAAGGACACCGAATCCACCATAGGTTTCGCTATACACACCACATCAGGAGAGTGCTCACATAGAAAAAATTACAGCGCTCTGGAAGCCATTGCCTTCTTAACACCTCAGATATTCCAATAGAAAATCTGCATGATTACATGTATTTTCCTTCTGACCTGTCAGAATTCGAGGTCTGACCACCACCTTCGTTACTCCTTACCCTTCCCTCCCCCACTTCTTTCCCTTTATTTACCATGGTTGCCTCTTTGTCAACAGCGTGAACCCCCATACGAGCGACCTCCAATCTGCTCAAGGGAAACTATAAAGGGGCCGAATGCACCTTATTGGAGGAGGTACGACCACCCCTTCCTGCTAGTCCTCCACAGTTACCCCCTAGGATCACCACAGTTCTCTTAGCATGAGTGACAACCCTCTCCGCACCCTGTGAAGAAGGTGCTACTGCACAATTTTCCTGTTGCACTGCCGGACCAGGTGTGGGGCCATCCTGGTTCGATTCCCCTTTCTTCAAATTTTCAGACTGGTCTGATTCCAAACCAGCCTCAGATCTGGATTCGTCCACCTTAGTGCCAGAGGAAACCTCTTCATACTCAGAATCAGAGGATTCCATATTTGCTTCTTCCCTAACCTGCGCCTCCTCACCAATAGTAGCTTCCTTAATTGATTCCTCCCCCACAATTATAATCCCAAGTTACCCAAAATGGGTAGAATAGACTGAGGATTTGTGTTAATTAAATCAATTAAAATCTCTCCTTCCTCCACATTAGGTAACCGAGAGGCGTCAATTATGGGAGGTGATACACCTGTCTCCCCTCATTCAGTGCTAGGAGAGGTGTGAACGACAATATTCAAATTTGAATTTGAAAGATTGTGATCACCTCTTTCCAAAAAGGACATGGCTCGACCATGTGAGTTACTAGTTTCCGAGTTGACTCTATCTTCTCCGTACACTGCTCCTGGGATCCCAGCCTTGTCCAAAGTGTTCTGACGTTTATCATAGGCCTTCTTCTCTTGGAAGCCGTTCAGTTGGTGCCCCTTTTTTTTTTGTAGAAGCCACATTTCCCCAATGAATCCTCATTGATCAATTGTTGCTTGAAAACGAATAAGTTCGTAGTCCCAAGTTGCCTGCGTTCCACTTGAATTTCTTCAGGCCTTGGGGCCCCCACCTCCATCTCCACCAAAACCCGAGCAAAATTTCCATATATTACATTCCTGGTGAATTGGTTGAGCCCAACTGGCCTCTCTACCGCCTTTGCCATGGTCAGTAATACCTTCTCGTGCCAATATTCCAGCGGAAAATCAGGAAAACGCACCCAAACTAGGGCCTTATTGATCATCTTTTCATGTATTCTGAAGTCTGGATGCCATCTTTGAAACCTGATAAACTGGCTTCCTATCTTCATTGGACTTCGTCTCCACATCGGAGCTGTATCTTCTTCCGATTCAAACTGAATCGTGAAGCCCTTGCCCATGGGCACCATCTTCACCTTACTCTTGAGTTTCCACCTCTCACGAGCTTCTTTGCAAACATCATCCAAGGAAAGCAAATGAAAATTGAGCCGACCGATTAGGGCAAACCGATATATGTTTAAACAATCCTCATATGCCTCTTGGGGGATAATCACCTTGGTCAATTTTTCTGCATGAATTGGTTCTGGCAGATCATCCACCACTGACGGACTATTACCTACCACATTAGCATAAGATTTTGGAATAAGATTCTCAGGAGAAGCCCCTTTTTCAAATGCTTCAGTATCAAAGCCAACTATGGAGGCAAAGGATTTTTTCGCAGCAAGAGGAGTATCCTTTCCCCCATCAGAAGCAGCTTGCTCCAAGGATGATGGAGGCTTCCAAAAATCTGTTAACTGGAGTTGCCTTCCCCTATTCGGTGGGAGGCCACCTCCAGGATCGTCCCTGTGTGCATGAGAGGGCGCTCAGACATACTTTCCTCTTCTTCTCCTCTGCTCGTTCTCTATCTCTTTGTGTTCTCAATGGTCTTTCATATATTTACAAAAGACACTTAATTTAGTTTCTTAGTATTTAGGACTTTGTCTCTTCATCTTTGGGACTCTTTTACTTCACTTTATGAGAGTCTTTGTCTTTTCAACTTGAGAGACTTTATGTCTCCCTCTTCTTGTGAGAGACTTGAGTCTTTGTCTCTTTAATTTGAGAGACCTTATATTTTTCCATTGTTGAGAGACTTTGTCTTTTCATGTCTTTTCTAGAATTCTCTCTTCCTCCATAAATAGACGGGACCTCTAGCCATTTGTAACTTCACATTTGATGATTATTAATATACTTTTGCTGACCTTTAGCAAAAAAAAAGTTCACTCAAGTCAGTCACTTTTGTGAGGTTTGAGATCATGTTTTACTCTTTATTTGAGTGTCTTTACTTAAATTTGTTTAAGTGTTTTACCTTTAGTCTAGCACAATGTTGGAGTATTCAAAGGAGTCTACCAATTGAGTCCACAAATAGTAGGAGTGCCATTAGGCTGTTTTATCTTTGAGGCTAATACGTAATTTACCAAGTTGCACCATTGGGGGCGTCTATGGTCTTAATGAGAGTGTCAAATGGCACCACTCAGCCCATCTATTTTGCTAACATATTGTGTTACAAGGTCCCTAAGAGTTCATGGTTCAAAGATCTCTTGAAGGCACAACAACCAAAGATAGTGTGCTCTCTCAATATTTTGATATCATTTTTCTACACATTCAAAATATGTGTCCAACTTGCTTTTATTTACACGTATATTTTATCTTGCCCAAAAAAAAGTCTATTTTAGATTATCCATAATTTTGCCTCTTATCTTTATCTTTTAGTTATATTTTCTTGGAGATGGTTCTCAAAGCAAGTGGTGAATGGGGAAGCAATGAGGTGCGACAAAATGGTATCCTACATTAGTAATGTCAATTCATATGAGAAGGAGCTAGACAAACACAAAGGGTTCTACCGTAAGCTATCCCAACAGCTTACTGAACTTTTCTCATATTTCATACTTTCTTTTCTTTCTTTCTTTCTTCTTCTTCTTCTTCTTCTTCTTTTTTTTTTTTTTTTTTTTTTTTTTTTTTTTTTTTTTTTTTTAATAATGACTTTTTTGGGACAAAATATTTTATCCGGGCCTTGTGCCACATACACAAGGGCCACGAAATGACTAGTATACCCTACTTGAGCGTGCACACCCTTGTGTCTGGGCATATAAGCCCCTCCCAGACAAAAAACACTTGTCCTAACATTTTCGAATGATGGAGTCTACTTATGAGCCGAATTTTATAACCAAGTGTATTGCCAAGTGGTAAATATTAGCTAAGACGTGTTTGTTAAGCTTGGCAATATGTTCATTCTATAAGCAGATGCCTAAATTTTTATCTATTTATTTTAATGGGCTGAGGACTGCTGCTATACTGCGGACAACATGAAGGGCTATCAAACAAGGGGCCTCTTGGTCATTTTACAGCCAATTTTGAGAGCTAGGTCATATAGGGGTATTGTTGAGCAGGTTGCCCACCTTTAGTCTTAGGTTATGTTTGGAAGCCATGGAAAGAAAAGAATAGTTCCAGGTTCAAATTCCGGCAACCATTATCACTCGGAAATACCTATAAAAAATTTAATTTAATAATAATAAAAAAAGATAGCTAAATAATTAACTTTGATATCATTTCTAAGAAAAAAATGTCACAGCTTGGATGGCTTGCATGCTTAAAAATGTGTCCCAGCTATTTTGTTCACATGGTTGTAAAAATATGGCAGCTTCTAACCATATGGATAGGTAAGATCTCTCATGAATTAATCACATTCAAATTATGTTTTTAAGTTTAACAAAAAAAAAAAAATGTTTTTAACTTATTTTTATTTACTTGTATGTTATTGTTCGTAAATTTGGCTCTTATCTCGATCTTTTAGTTATATTTTTTGGGAGATCAATGGTTCTCTAGACAAGTGGTGAATGGGGATGCATCAACAAGTGTGACAAATTGTCATCTTATATTAGTAAAGTCATTTTATTTGAGGAGCAAGATAGAAACTAAGGGTGCTAATGTACATTATCCAAACGGCTTAGAGAACTTTAGTGTGGCCCTTGTGCCTAGACTTAGGAGAGGGAAAAAAGACTGGTCCACCCCCTACGATAGGGAAAATGACTCTTCGGTGGATGCTTCTTTGTTTGCTCCCATCAGCCCTCGTGCATGCATACGCAGGAACCACACTCCATAGGAAATACTTCATCTATTTGATATTTTTTTTGGGGGGAAAATAACTCTTACCGTTATGGAGTAGGAAATCCCCAAAGACAGGTGCGCGAAAAGACAATGTTACACCTATGCACCAAGGTTCTAAAGATGTTGGCACATGTCCTCTCATTGGCCCCGTACGCTGGTGTTTCTTTTGCCTTTATCTTTTTTGTATTAACTTTTTCCTCATGTTAAGAATTGGATTGGATTCAAATTTTTTTTCAATAAATGGTGAATGGTGGAGTCTACTAATGAGCCAAATTTTATAAGTAAAAAGAAAATAAAAGCATAATAAAATACCTATGTGAAAAGGAAATTGTACTCTGGGTGCGTTGAAAAGATCTAAGCATAGAAGAAAAAAAATTAATTAGGTGTTCATGTATCAAATATGCCTTAACCTTTTTTTAATAGTTCAACAAAAATAAAATTATGTATATTTTTATAGAAAAAAAAGTTAACACATATACTAAGATAGGTGACAACAAATTCAGGTGCTCAAGAGTTGCCCATGTGGTAAGATATGGTGGACCTCAATCATGTTATCCATCTCAATGAGAAATTTTCGGAGTAATATGAGTATTTCCTATATGCTATGACTTAAATAAGTTCCGAATTTATGAAGATTTATAAGAAGGAAAAAGAAGTCCTATATGCTATGACTTAAATAAGTTCCGAATTTATGAAGATTTATAAGAAGGAAAAAGAAGCCTAAAGACAATATCACCTTTGTGCCCACACCCAAAAGGGGCGAAATAACTGTATTGTCCCTTATGAAAACGGAATTTCATCCCTATTAATGCTTCTGTGCTCGCACTCATTGTGAAAGAGCCACATTGTCTTTCAAGAACCTTTTAACTCGATAAAAAGGGGAAAAAAAAAGGAACAAGTTTGAGAGCGTGGCCCCTGTGTCCCAAGACTCCCAACCAGTGGACACAAGCATTGATCATGAGGGGACCAAGGGGCCACTGTAGTTATTTTGATGCCGTTGTCTCTCAGCTAATGGAACCAGATACTTTTCAGCCGTTGGGACACCCAGCGCGCACCCGACGATTGGAAGAACGTGAAATACCATGCTGAGTATCCCAGCAGCTGGAGAGGCTCTGAATCATATCCCATGCATAAAAATACCATAAATCAATTGGTCAAACAGTAGGAACGATAATGGACTAGTTTGATTTTTGTTGCTATTGCCATGACATCAGTTTTTGACATTCATGTTTGAGTCTGAACTTCTGAAGACAGAATTGGAATGCATTTCTTGACTGGTTGGCAAGACCTCATATGAGTGTGAAAGGAGATGCCCGTGTTGCTTCTCTCTAAAAGATAATTTGCATCACAAATACTGGAAATAATACCTATACAAATTGTTCTTTGATGTAATTTATTTTCATCAATGACTTAGAGTGAAGAGTTCCACATATATGCTACCCTGATCCATTTGTTCCTTGCACACTTAGGCTTACCCTGGCTGTTTTTGGCACAAATGAAACTTGGCTGCAACCTTGTTTACAGCTAAAGAAATAGAATCTTTAAGGGGATTTTATAAAAATATTAAAATTTAAGAAGGTATTTATGAAACCACAAGGAAAAGGTGAATTATTCTATTTCTTTGACAGTGCTGTAACCTAGATAGCAGCCAAATTTTTTTCCCGTACTACTGACTTGGTTCGTGACTTGCTCCACCCCACCCTGTAATTCCCTAGGGTGGCCCCCTCGGCCCCAATTCCATCTTCAGCTGACGCTTACTAGTGGGCTTAGTAGAGCCCCTGCACCCCCTAAAAAAAAAACCCCATTGTTCACTCTGCCATCCTTCCTTTGTTTTTGCATATGCGTGTGAGTAGATCATTTTTCCTCATGACTGATACGGAGATCATGACTTCTTGTGTGGGTCCGTTTGATAGTTGGCTGGGTCAAAGTTCTATTGAAGAGCTGTCAAACTTTGACATTGGATTTTTTGTGAGTTAAAAGTCAAAGTTTCAGATTTTATTTAAAAGGAAAATTTACTATCACTCCCCCACACTTGACCTATATTTACTAAAACTTTCCTATTTTTATTTTTTTACTGATACTCCCTTGGTTTTTGATTTTTACATTTTTTTTGTCCCCTGCTCTTTTTAAAAACCCAAATGACCATTCTTTTTCAGTTGTAACTGTAGACACCGAATTTTGTCACCCCCCGGCAATGATGAAAATATGAAGAATTACATGTTGGACATTTTAGACTTGGAGAATTTTCAAGCTTAGATTAGAAAATGACCATTTTTCCCCTATAAAATTTCAAGAGAAAATGTTTTCAAAAATTGGAATTTGATGTTGTGGATTATTGTTGTTAGTCCCCTCAAGTCGGACATTACACTTTGATGCGAGAACTATGCGAATCGACGCCCGATTCTCTTTTTCATTATATGATCCGGATCCCTACTTTTTACATATTTTCATAAAGGTTCTCGGTCGAGACCACAATCGTGCCTCACATCATTGGATAGTGCTCGGATTGAGCTTTCTAACGACATATTACATGTCGAATTCTGACCAACGGTCTGAAAGAAATGACTCCCGAAAGTTGACTCCAAAGTTCGGTATCAGATTCCATTATGAGCAACCAAGGAGTGCCACATGGCGTCCAGATCCCTTTGTCCAAAAGCAAGCATTTTTGGACAATTCTCTCTAGTTTTTTAGTCCCACATAAGAAAGAAGAGAGAATTGTCTCAAGTCACAAGGCTATAAGTATAGCCCTTCCTTTCTTCCTAAAAAAGGAGGAGAAAAAATTGAGAATTTGGGAGAGAGGATGGTCCCATTAAGGTTTTGGCTAACTTCTTCCCTTTAAAATCAAATATTCTCCAAGTCTAAAAGTTTAACACATTAATCCTTCCTTGAGCCGGGAGATCTAATCCGGTTCGGTTCGATTTGGGGCTTGAAGCACAAGGGTTATCTCCCATTGTTTCTTGATTAAAACTAGATTTAAGGTATTTTTCTTCTCCTAATTGCAATTTAGAACTAGTTTATCTAATTTAATAGATTAGGTTTTAATTTATTAATGATTGGTTCATTTAGATTAATTAGGTTTAATTAGTTTCAATTTGGTTTAATATGGTTTATTAGATGTGACCCGATTCAATTAGGTGTATTTAGGTCTTTTGGTTCAATTAAATATGATTTTTGTTTAATTGGTTTAATTATATTCATTTTAGTTTTTTCCGGTTCAATTAGATGTAATTAGGTTCATTCAGACTTAATTATTGTTTTTGGTTTGTTTTAATTTAAATTGAATTTGACTTTACATTTGGCTTTATGATTCTACTTAATTGTTAATTGTTAATTGTTTTATCCTTTAGATCTAGGCCCTAGGATTAGGATCCAAGAACCCTAATCCTTTCTCCCCTTTCTTTATCTCTTCTTCCTTTCTTCTCCAACCACTTCTCTTGCCATGGCCGACCCGTTTCTATCTTCTCAGCTCTTCCCAAACTTTCTTCCCCATTGCTGAAACCTCAGACCTGCAACTACTTCTTCTTCTTCTTCTTCTTCTTCTCATCTTCTCCTTCTCTTCTGTTCCTTGTTGTTGAATCCATAAACCTGCAACTACTTTTTCTTCTCCTTCCCTTCTCCATGGCTGCCACCTCCCATTTCTTCCAAACCTGCAACCCTTTTTGTTATTTTTCTTCTTCTTCTTCTTCTCTTCTTTTCTCTTTTACCATGGCCGAATCCTCTCCATCCCCTTCTCCTTCCTTCTTTTTTCCTTAACCGAACCTGAACCCATCTTCTCCTCCTTTTTCTTTCTACTGAAACCCTCCGAACCTTCCTCCTCTTTTGTAACTTATTCCATCCCTTCCAGCAGCCACCATTCATCTACCTCCCATCTTCTTCTTCTTTTCCTTGTTGAACCCCAACTCTAGCTGCCAACTCTTCTTCTCCTCCCTTCTCTTCTTCTCCTTTCCTTTTCCATGGCTGAAACCTGCAACTTCTTCTCCTTCTCTCATTCTTCTTCTTCTCTTCTTTTTCCCTGCTGCTGCAACTGCTAACCAGTCCCACCGAACCTCCTTTCTCTTCTTCTTCTTCTTCTTCTTCTTCGTCTTTTTCTCTTCTTTTTCCTTGCTGCTGCAACTGCTAATCAGTCTCACCGAACCTGCTTTCTCTTCTTCTTCTTCTTCTTCTTCTTTTTCACTTCTTTTTCCCTGCTGCTGCAACTGCTAACCAGCAGCCACCGAACCTCCCTTCTCTTTCTTCTTATACTTCTTCTCCTTAACTGAGCCCAGCCACCCCACACAACTCCCTCTCCATCGTTTGTTTTTTTTTTTTGCTCCATGTCTTTCCTTTTTTTTTTCCTCTCTCTGAATCAAAAACTCTGAATCAAAAACAGAACAATCCCTCTGCATTTTTTTTTCTTCATCATAGTCTCAATTGTTCATTGTGGATTAAATAATTTTGATAAGTTAGTCTGTTTCCTTGTTTCTTTTCTCTCTTAATAATATATGGGACGTAGTTTAGGACGTAGACTAGTTTGGGCGTGGCTGGCCCCTCAAACCGGCCCGTAGCATTAGGACGTATTTGGGGAATGGGTTTGTGTTATAATTTCTTATTTTTTAGGGCTTTTCACCCTCTTTCTTTAAATGCAATAAAAAAATCAGATCTTGTTTAATATAGTGCAATTAGTATACTTGTATTCCAATTCATCCAATTTTCCCTTCTTTTAGCTTGTTTAGCTTTCTTTAATCATTCCATTTAGCTTCTTTGATTAGTTTAATTACTTAAGCTCATATATCATTTTTCACTAGTGTTTTTCTTTATCGTAATTAGTTGTTTTAATTATTTAATGGGTTCAATTAATATAATATTTAGACTCTAACATAATATAGGTATAGCAGAAAATAATCATTAGACATATTTAATTTAGAAGATAATTAGCATTGCATTTATTTAGTTAAAAGATTCTCTTCTCATTAGCTTAACTAGGGTTTTGAAAAATGTTTAATTCATCTTAGATTAGCTTAAGGTAAACATAATTAGTGCAATTAGGTTTCATAATTAATTTAATTAAAATTTAGGTCCTATACTAGATTAGGTAGATTGGTAAAAATGCATTCATTTAATATAATTAATCCATTTCATTTTTTTTTTTATAAATTAATTAGGTCTCATTTAATTTATAAATATTTTTACCAATTAGATTAAGTAGGATTGCAATAATTTATTTCACAAATTACTAGGGATTGGGATTAATCATTTTAAGTAATTCAATTTGGGATTTCATAAATTCATCAATCATCCATCTACGTTAGGCTCAATTAATTGAGTTAGTTTAATTTAGGGTTTTTAATTTTTTTAATTAGCGTAATCATTTCATTATTTGCATCATAATGTAGCTAGCATAATTTAGACACTTGGTTTAAGGTTTTCACATGTCATGCTTAGATACCTAGTTTAGGGTTTTCAGTGACCTAGATTTAGGACTAATTAGTAGGGTACAAAAAAACTTTGGTCAAACAAAAGGAGACCGGCCTTAGGGTCGGGCAGACTGGGTGCCTAATACCTTCCTAGTCTGTCACTTGACACTTGTTCAGAATCTTGGTGTAAACCAGCCTTATCCATTAGAGTCATTAGTCTCTCTCCCTTGATTGGGGGAGACATTTATGGGTCCTAGACCCTTTCTAGGTGGTGACTCCCATTTACCCATAACGTGTATCCTCCCTTGACATTTGATGACCAGAGGATACTATCTCATCTCATTAGGGTCGAACCCTAGCGTGTGTACACGCGCTAAGCGCCATATCGCGACCTGACGGAGGTCCATGATACCTACAGTAATATATTACACTATTTTAAAATTGATTGGTTCAAAATATGGTTTGAACCAAACCACTGACAAGTTTTGTCTTATCCAATCATCAAGGGTATTGTAAATTCACAAAAGAATAATTTTGTATCCGATCTATATTTATATTGGTATCATATGTTCCAATTGGGTATCTCACGATTTTAATTTTTTTTAATCCTCAGATTGGCTGAGATCAATACCAATCTATTGCTGATAAAAAAATAGATTGCTAAATTAGTGATGATGGATGAGATAAAAAAAATATTAATAATAATAAATAAACAACATCCCTGATGATTGGATAAGAAAAAATAAATAATAATAGTAATAATAAAAATAAATAAATAAATAATATCCTTAAGGACACATCAGCTATGCCAGTATCCTTGATGATTGGATGAGACAGAATTTGTAAGTGGTTTGGTTCAAACCATGTTTTGAACCATTCAATTTGAAAAAAGTGTAATAGGTTACAAGTGAAAATGAAGGATAATCTGGGTATTTAAAAAGTGCAAGGGAGAAAGAGATGTAAAAATCAAAAAGCAGGGGAGTATCAGTTAAAAAGTAAAATATAGGGGAGTTTTAGTGAATATAGGCCAAGTGTAGGGGAGTGATAGTAAATTCTCCTATTTAAAATTATAGTTGAAATTTTTCTCAAGTGGAGTCGGATTTTATTATTGAAATATTTGCAAAAGCAAAGTGTATTTATATGTCAGATATGGTGGATGTTTGTTATTGGTGTCCATCCACTTCTGGAATATTTACAATGAAATCTGCTTGGGAGAATATTGGAATTAAGGAGGTTGCCTAAGGTTGGTTGGTCATCGTTATTGTGGCAGTCTTCTTTTCAACATTACCAAGCTGTTTTTTGATTGGAAGTTGCTAAAGAACAAGTTGGCTTTAGATGTTAATGAGAAAAGAAGGGGCGTATCTATGTCTTCCAGGTGTGACCTATGTGGCCAAGCGGAGGAGTCAAAAGTCATATTTTTATGAATGCAGCTTTACTATCTCGACGTTGCGAGAGTTTGGTGATTGTTTTGGTGTGCAATGGCCTATTTATGTAGGTGATGATCATTTGATAGCATGGTGGAAAGTTCAAGCGAAGTCAGTTTCATTTAAAGGAGTTTGGCAAAAGGGATTTGTTCTAATCCCCTACTTCATTTGGATGGAGAGGAATGCAAGATGCTATGAAGGGGTTTACAAACCTATGAATTTCTGCTTTGCGAGGGTAAAAAATGAGATATGCTATCAAACTTTGGCTCACACAGGTTCGGCTATATCAATTGCTGATCTGTAATGTGCCAGAAGATTGGGAATTCCAGGGGTGCAGTGCAAGTGTCGATAAATTTTTGAGATATATTGGTGTCCTCCTCCGATAGGTTGGTTGAAGTTGAATACAAATGATTGTCCTTTGGGAAATCCAGGCAAAGCAGGAGCTGATGGTGTATTTCGGAATGAGAAGGCAGGATCGTGTAAAACTTCAGGAATTATTTTGGAATTTGTACAAATTCCAAAATCCCATGACAATTATTTCAAGGATTGAGAATGCAAAAAGGTTAGGGGTACAGTGGTAAATATCAACTGGGTCTTTTTAGTTAAGCTTGTGATGTGGTCGTTCTACTAGCAAATGCTTAAGTTTTTATCCATTTATTCAAATGAATTGAGAATTGCAGCTAGATTGCATGAAGCATACATCAGCACCCCAGCCAATGGGACCGCATGCAGGGCTATCAAACAAGAGGCCGCTTGATCAATCCTCAACCCTTGCTGAGAGCTAGGGTTTAAGGGGATATTGCTGAGCATGGATCTATTTCTCAACTCAAATATTGAAAAAGAAGATGATTTATCTTGTTGTCAATCCAGGGAAGAATCTGCACGCCACATCAATAGGTGAAAAAATAATAAAATAACTTATGTGAGAAAGAAATTGCACTTTGACACTGAAAAAATATCTAAGGATTGGACCTATTAATTTGGAATAGATAATAATAATAATAATAATAATAATAATAATAATAATAATAATAATAATAAGTTGTACTCCAAGGTTTGAAAAAATATCTAAGCTAGGTGAAAACAAATTCAGGCGTTCGCCAGTTGCCCATGTGGTAGGACATGGTGCACATCAACCATGTATCCATCTCAATGGGAAATTTTCGGCCCTAATATGAGCATAAACTATGAGTTAAATTATGGTATAAATTTACAAAGATTTATAAAGAAGAAAAGAAGTCAAAAGGCAGGATGACTTATATGTCCAGACACAAAGGGGGTGAAATAACTGCTCCACACCTCATGAAAGGTGAAAATCTCCTATCAATTGATGTTTTCATATTCCCTTCTATTGGTCCCGCACTAGTGTCAGGGCCACATTGCCTTTCATAAACCTTTTCCCTTGAAAAAAATAGAAAAAAAAAGGAGCATGGACGTATGCACCCGAGCAATGGCAACACGTACACAGGCATCGATCATGAGGATACCAAAGGGCCACAGTGGTCATTTAGAGCATCATTGTGTCTCAGTATAGGGGCCACGCTCCCCTTTATAAAAATACGATAAATCAATTGGTCAAATAGGAATCATAATGGACTACCATCACATGAGTTTTGACACCCACAAACTTCTAAAGGCAGACTTGGCATGCATTTCTTGTTGCTTGGCTAGACCTCATATGAGTGTGAAAGGAGATGCCCATGTTCTTATTTTTTAATATGGCTACAGTATAGAAGGGGGAGGGGGAAGGTAACAGGAGACCCGAAATCAAAATCTCCTTCTGGTAAATCAGAACTTCACTAAGGCATTTCTTGCTCTCTCTGCTGATGGCCATGTTGAAGGTGGAGAGCATTATGGCTCTAGGGGTTTCTATTCTGTCCCTGTTTCCTTATGATATATTTCTTTCTTTCCCTTTTTTCCAATAAAATCATCTTCTAGCGAAAATAAAAATCAGAACTTCACTAATTACACTAGATAGTTGTCGTTAGAAGCCCATGCTGCTTCTCTTTAAAAGACAATTTGCATTACAAGTACATACAGATTGTTTTTTTATGTAACTTATTGCCCTCAATGACTATAGTGAAGAATTCTCTATGCTACTTTGAACCATTTGTTCCCTGCACACCTAGGCTTGCCCTAGTTGTTTGGCACTGCAAACTTAAGAGTGTATTCGAAGTTTGGTCAGCGGATCAAATCTTCACAAAGTGCACTTGGTTTCATCGTTTGCTCACCCACATCCCACCCTGCAATTCCCTAGGGTGTCCCCCTTGGGTGTCCAATTCCATCTTTTGGCCCCACTAGTGGGCTTTGTAGTGCCACCCCTTATCCCCCACCAAAAAAAAAAAAAACCTATTGGTCTCTCTCCCACCCTCCGCGTATCTTTATATGTGCATGTGAGTATGAGTCTAGATCATTTTCCTAAGGCTGTGTTTGGTAGCCAAGAGAAGAAAAGAAAAGAAAAGAAAAGAAAAAAGTATATTTTTTGTACTTTTTTTCTTGAGTTAAGAATTTTTCTTTGCACTTATTATGTCTTCACCCAAGAGAAGATTCAGCTTTTGAAATTCAAAATTCCTCTTGGGAATTGTGAAGTTTTCTTTTGGTAAAAAAAAAATCTTGTAAAAAACACAAAAAAAATGAGAAAATATGAAAATATAATAAGACAAAAAAAAAGAATTATTACACAATGATTTCCTATGTCTTTTTTTTTTTTTTTTTTGCTAAAAGGTGATTTTATTAAAAGAAGAAACAAAAGAACAACATAAAATAACTCGAACAAGGCAGAAACCACTAGAGAAACTTACTAACTCCACATTCGGCATGGCCATTAGCAGAGAGACCAAGAAGTGCCCTAGCAGAATTTAAATCTATGCCTATCTATAGCATCATTCTCCAAGTCACTCTGAACATGCCTTGGAAAGATCACCGAGAAATCAGAGATCCCCAACTTAGAGGCCTTCTTTGCAAGATAGTTGGCAATGGGATTCGCCTCGCGGAAACAGTGAGAGGTTTTCCAAGGAATAGACTCTAAGAATGGGAGGGCAAAAACCAAATTTTGGAGAATAAACCAAGGAATTTGATTATTGTGGATCGCCATCACCACTACAGCTGCCCGATTCAATCCAGAGACCCCTAGACTCCATGGATTGCGCCATCATAATTCCTTCCATCACAGTCTCAAACTCAACTCATAAATCTTCTTTATTCCCAAGAATATGTTGAAAGACTTACAGACTTTACCATCACTATCTCGAATAACACCGCCCACCCCAGCGTGGCCAGGATTTCCTAGAGCTCCCATCAACATTGGCTTTCACCCAATTTATTGGAGGTTTACACCAATGAACTTCCAGAGGCTGGGGGACTCTAGGGTTCTCCATGGTCAGCCCCAAGTTCCTGCAACAAAGAATATCAACAACATATCTCACCTCACCCCTGTAGCTACCTGCTTAGAGACTAATTTCCTTACAAATATATTCAAAAGGATACTTCGTGGGTCTTGCTTTATCTTCGTACCTTCTGCTATTTCTCTTCCACCAGATATGGCTTGCAGCAATAGAAAGTCCCATCAGCCATGGGATTTTTAAGATAATGCAGCTTGCCGTCCTTTTCCACCATTTAATGAAGTCATCCACCAACTGCTGCACCGACCATCTGAACCCAAAACAATGAGTCAAATCTTTCCCAAATCTCCACCGAGTAAGTGTAGCTTAGAAAAATATGGGCCATGCTTTCCTCCACACATTCACAGAGCGAGCATTTAGATGCCATCTGAACCCCCTTTTTCCTAACAACATCATCGGTAGGGAGTCACCCATGAGCTAGGCGCCATCCTAGAGTGGAGTACCTAAGGGAAAGGCCTTTACACCAAATCACTGAACTCCAGTGTACTGATGGAGCTTTCCTTCTAAGGTCCTCCCAAGAGGAAGCAGTCTAGATTGAGCTTGAGGGGGTCAGCTGCCAAGCGCATTGAGCTTGAGGGGGTCAGCTGCCAAGCGTAAACATCCTCAAGAGGACCGATGGGGAGCTTGATTTCCTTAATCATATTAAAAGTATTACTAAGAAGGTTAGATCTAACAACTGGAAGGTCCCACTCACCGTTCCAGATAAAATCACACACCTTAGCTGATAGTGAGGTATGAGGAGGGTTGTCGAGGCTAAGTTCCTCTATCACCGATTTTGGACCCCACCACTTGTCCTTCCAGAAGAAGGCGAGGCTACCATTGCCAATGATCCATCTCTCATTCTGTGCCACAAAGTCCCAAAGCTTTCTCATGCCCAAAGCAATAGATGAAGGCCGGTAACCCTTGTTGAAAGACCCATCCTTCTTAACAAAATGAGCCCTAAGGAAAGAGCTAGACGCAGACTTCTCATGCTTAATACTCCAAACAAGCTTAATCAACATTGCCTTGTTTGAATCTCTGAGCCTCCTGATTCCTAAACCCCTTTCCTTCTTTGACTTACAAAGAAGATCCCATTTCACTGTAATTGACTTCGAAGTGTCCACCTCCCCTGCCCAAATAAAGTTCCTCATCCATCTCTCCATTGTCGAATGAGGGATGAAGGTCACCAGTACACTGCAAAAGTATGATTAGGAATGCCATAAATGACAGACCTAACCAACTCCACCCTGCCCGCCATTGATAAAAATTTTCCTTTCCAACCTACTAATTGCCGCTTGACTCTATCCATCACTGGCATCAATGCATCCTTCTTCACTCTTCCCTTGAAGATCTCCACCCCAAGATATCTCGTTGGAAAGTCACAAATTGGAATACTTAATGTCTCAGGGATATTCTGCTTACGACTTGGAGCAATATTCCCAAGAAATAACTTGCTTTTATCAAAATTGATGCGCTGCCCAGAGAATTCTTGGTATTTCAACAGAAAATCCTTAAGATTTCAAACATACCTCAAGGATGCATTGGTATAAATAAAAATATCATCGGCAAAGAGATAGGACTTCTTTTGCAATAATAAAAAGAATTAGGGAGATCAAGTCACCTTGTCTCAATCCCCGCTCCACAGAAAAGAAGCCCTGGGGGCCACCATTGAGAAGGATCAAAATCTTCATAGATGTAAGCATTTGTTCAAGCCAGCGAATCCACCTTTCAAAAAATTCAAAGCGATGCATCACTTGAAAAAGAAAAAACCCAAGAGATTGTATCATAGGCTTTTCTGATATCGAATTTGAGGCCAAGCCCTCCTCCTCTAGTGGCAGAGAATAACAAGTTTGCCAACTCAGACGCCACACTTATATTATCATGAATCAATTTGCCTTTCTGAAAAGCACCTTGCTCGGGAGAGATAATTCTAGGGAGAAGAGGCTCAAGGTGCAAAGCCATCACCATAGAAATAATCTTGCAGAAGAAGTTGCCCATACACAAGGGTCAACACCTTCAGCTTTCGGAATCAGTACGAGGAAGTTATTGTTGACTCCCCTTGGCATACAACTGGCACTAAAAAAATACCTCACGCCATCGCACACCTCCCTTTCGATTATCAGCCAACACTGCCTGAAAAACGCACCAGAGAAGTCGTCCGGACCAGGGGAACTATCAGAGTCTAATTCCCACACAGCCATTTTAATCTTAGCATCCCCAGGGAGAGAATCCAGACGATACACATCAGCTTGTTGCAAGATTGGCAGAATGCTATCTAGCAAGTCCTCATGGGCAATAGTAGGCGCTGCCCTGTGAAAGTTCTCATACAAGTCAACAATGTATTCCCCCAAAGCACTTTGACCTTCAATTGTCGACCCATCCTGTTTTTTGAGAACTTCGATAGAGTTTCTATTTCTTCGCAATTTAGCGAACAAGTGGAAGAACCTTGAATTTCTGTCACCTTGCTTCATCCATCTAATCCTTGCCTTTTCAGCCCATAGCTTTTCATTATTTTCTAGAGCCTTTGCAATTGCAGTCTTTGCATCTGCCTCCAGAGCAAAGAGATGGTCATCCATCCCATTGATGTCAATTAAATCCTGCACTTGCGCAAGGTCTCTTTTAGCTTCTTCTAGCGCTCTGCCAAAATGTGGAAAAGAAACTCTCGCCCAACTTTTAAGAGCAATTTTCAGCCGCTTTAACTTGTTCATTAGCACCAAAATTGGAGACCCTGAGCACCATTCCTCCCATGAAGAGGCAACCACATTCTCAAAATCCTCATGGTCCATCCAGAATTTATTAAATCGGAACGGGCGGTTATAGGGACGCTGACTACTGTCAGATACCAACAGCAGAGGGGTGTGGTCAGACACTACCCGAGCCAAGACCTGCTGAGAACAATCATGAAAGCATGCAATCCACTCGTCATTGCAGAAGCTTCTATCCAACATGACGCAGACATTCCCTCTGCGGCGGTTATTAGACCAAGTGAATTTAGAACCCAAGGATGGCACCTGAACCATAAAACAAGCATCGACCATGGAACCAAACTCCGTGGCTGACCCGTAACTAAAATTTCCAGGTCCACGTTTCTCATGGGATTGCAGCGTGGCATTAAAATCCCCTATAATTGCCCATGGGGTGGGAGATTGGGGGGAATCCGCTACCAGACTCAGCCATAGAGATCTCCTGTCCACTCTAAAGCTATATGCGTACACCACAGACACTTGAACTCGGTGAAGGTCCCAAACAAAAGTAAAAGTGACATGTTGCTCAAAATCAAAGACAACAACAGGGTAGCTTAAATTTCTCTTCCACAAAATCAATAAATTTGGGCATCTATCCGCATGGGTATTATGAATAAAATCAGAGTAAAAGCCTAATTTATTAAAATATAAATTAGGAAAAGAACTCACATCTATCATAGGTTCAGCAATGCAAAGAAGGTCTGGATCCTTCTTTGAGATTAAATCTCTCAAGGCACGCCCTCCCACTGCCTTCTTCATCCCTCTGATGTTCCAGAAGGTGATCTTCATTAAATCACTTTTTGTTGCCAGCCTGACGGTCAGGCTTTGAAGTCTGCCCCATTGCCGTGGAATTTTTTTCTTTTCTTCTAGCTTCACCCTCTGCCCAGCAAATAGCATTGGCCAGAGCTTCAACTTCTTGGTGCTGAATAATCACTCTTCCATCCACAATCTGTGAAGAGGATACAACAAAAATAGTGTTCTCTGCGCCTTCCCATCCATGATCACGACCTCCTCTACCACCATAGGCCTGCTCGTGACCTTTGCGAGAACCATCATAAACAACCTTAGTCTTCCGCGGTCGTAAGGTTCGATGCATCTAGAACCTCTGCCCAGCACCCTACGTTCCCAAGGCGTCACCCTCATCACCAAGCTGAGTTTCTTCTTCACTGGATTCCTGAGATCCATCCGACCCATATTCTGAATTCACCGGGTTAGATCCATACCCACTTTCCCGACGTGGGTTATCCACCATAAATTGATTCTGAGTATCCCTATTCTGAACGTTAGTAATAGGAAGCACAACTTCCAAATTACCTTGGTCCACGTAGGTCGGGGTTCTATTCAAGCAGTCAACCAAATCTGCCCTTCCATTTTGATTAGTTCTATTAGAAGAAGTTTCCACAAAAGAGGGAGGGACAGGATTTCCTTCCAAACGAGGACTCCCAGCGTTGCTGGGGTTGCCGAGTTTTTCCACCACCGTCTCCTCCAGCCTACCATGGTAGTCGGCCAGCCGCCCTTCTTCCCTCATGGCTTCTTCTCTTCTCACATCTGCCTTCTTCACCCTGCACTCCATCGCTGAGTGACCCAACTTTTTGCAGAAATTGCAACGGCCGATGTCGTCTTCATAAGTAATTCTCTGTGTCAACCAGAAAAGCGTCTCCTTCTCTGACTGTCTCCTCTCTACTTGTATCTCCTCCACCCTGTCGCCCCCCAACTCCACCTCTACAAAGACACGAGCAAATTTCCCCATTGATCCAGCCAGTGTTCGTTTATCGATTGCAACAGGTCTACCTGAGGCTTTTGCCATAGAAAGCATAAAAATTTCATGCCAATACTCCATTGGCAGTTCAAGGTAGCGGATCCAGACCAGTTTGGTCTGGATGTGATCTTCATGTTTGTTAAATTCCGGCAGCCACCGTTGAAAGCGAATGACCCGCCCCTTCACCTTGATCTGTTCTCTTTTCCATATAGATGCCATGTCCCCTTCCAGTTCAAATCTGAACAGGATATAACCTTTTCCCAGTGGAGCAAGGTTGACCTTTCCTCTCAAATTCCAGGCTTTCTTTGGTTCGCCTCGCACATCATCCATTGATAAAAATCGAAAATTCACCCTTCCAATCAATGCATAAGTGAAGGATTGGAGCTTTTTCTCATATGCCTCCTGTGGTATTATCACTTTCGTGTGGGATCCTGCATGTATCGGCTCAGGCAAATCTTCGACATCCGGCAAGGTTCTACGTGCAACTGTAGCATAAGACTGCTTCTTACCTTCATTCTTGTTCTTTTCATTCCGACCATTGTTGTCTGCTAGAGTCGCCTCTTCCACAGGTAAAGCTGTCTCCCTCACCACCGAGTTAGCAACGAGAGATTCCATCGGATCAATCCTAGATGCAGATACCGGGGAATGGGGTCTCTGCGGCCTAAGATCAGGTTTCCAAAAATCAGTAATCCTTCGTTGTTTGCCCCGATCTGGTGGCCGGTCAACAGGAGGGTCGGAACCCCCACCCACCGCCACCTCAGAGCTTCTCTCTCCTAAATCCATTAATATGGTTCTTTCCAAGAATACCGATACAAAAATTTGTCTACAATCTTCGATTTTCAACGTGTCTATCTCTCTCTTAAAATTCAAAATTTTTTGAATTTTTTTCTTTTCTTCTCTTGGTTACCAAATATACATAATCTTTTTATTTTCTCACCATTTCATTTATTTTCTTCTCTTTTATTTTCTAGATTCTTTTTTCTTTTCTTGGCTACCAAACATAGCCTAAATGACTAATTGCTTAAGGCCATTTGTTTAAATACGTTGTAGATGGATTTTTAAAAAAATAAATAACATGGATAAAATATATTAAATACATTATTTATTCCACACATTGAGATACCAAACCTATTACAATCTATTTTGTATTAGTTATCAAACTATTTTTATTTCAAAACCACAAACTATTCTCTAGAATTAAGAAGAAAAAAAACTAGAAATTATGTCAAATACAACCTTAGGCTCTCTTTGGTATGATTTCTATTTGTATTTATTAATTATTTTTCAGAAATTGTTTGTGACAATAAATTATGGACCACAAATAGTATTATTTTGGTTACTATTTATAAAATAGATTATATAATGAGAAACTAGGTTTCAGTTTTCACCTTCAGCTTTGAGCTTTGAGTGAGAGATGATAGGATTTGGGGTTTTTTATTGAAAAATTATAACACATACTTAGGTTACCTGTTTATCATTGATTTTGAGTAGTTTAGCACATATGCTCATTTAAGGTAGAAAAAATCAACATAAATAATTTGTTACACAAATCACAAATAGCTTGAGAATAATTTGTGATTTGTGATTTATTCTAATTTATTATAAATAGAAATAAGGACTATAAATTATACCAAACACTTATAAAAATAGAAATAAGTCAAATAAAGACAAATATAAATCAAACCAAAGAGAGCATTAGTTTCCATACAAAGGATATAAATAGAAGGAAGACCAACATTCACTCTTTATTATTGAGCGAGGAATTCTTTAAGCCATATGGCTGACTTCTTTTGATATATTTTTAGGTCATCATTGAAGCCCACATAGTTGATACCAAAGCGGACTGTGTGGCCAACATTTCATTCAAAGTTATCCAGCAAAGGCCACACAAAGTATCCCTTCACACCTGCACCAGCACTGCCAAAAGAAAAGAAAAATAAATTAAAAATTCTTAAAAACTAATGAAATAAATAAATAAATTGTCTTTAAGATAAATGAATACAAATCACTCAAGGCGATCGGGAAATTTTTTTTTTAATTTTAATTTTGGGTGCAAAGAAAACCTTAAAAAAAAAAAAAAAAAGTTAAAACTAGACAAGTTTAACGTTAAGGATGGCCACCATATTACTTTTTATTTTTTATTCAATAAATCAGCAAAGAATACATTAAGCACCACCATATTACTAAATTTGCACCCAAACGTTTTTTGCCCTTTCCCCTTTTTCTTGTATCCATAGTTTCTTGTGCTTGTTTCACACACCCCGGAGTTCTTGCTTATCTGTCTTTATCTCTTAGAGTTTGTTTTTTTTTTTTTTTTTCCTTCCACCCCACCAAATTTTTTTTTTTTTCAATTCACAAAAAATTTAAAAAATAAAATAAAATCCCATGAATGTTTTCTCCAAGAACAATAACAATGCAATATATACTTACTCCATGGCACTCTTAAGGTAAACTAGATGATCCTCAAGGGATTTTACTCTCTGGTCATCATTGAGAGATTCATCCATCATCAATGAGCTATGTTCTGAAATCCCTGCAAGAAAATCCAATAAATTTTATAATTGTTTTAACATCAAATTAATTAAACACCCAATATGGCACTGAGTGTAATGAAATATAGATTAATGGTTTTACCATTCTCAGTAATGTAAACAATGGGGTCATTATATTTCTCCTTTATGTTAAATAGAAGATCTTTTATCCCTTGTGGATAGACAAAGAGCGAATTTGAACCGGTCTATATATTTAGTAGATGTTTATAGCGCCCCGGCCCCATTAATCTTGCACAATATTATCCTCTTTGGCCCATGGACCTCAGGGCTTTAAAACTCGTTGTGCCATGTTAAGGAGGCTAGAGGTTATTAACTAGCCCAGTAATCTCTCCCTAGGCGATGTAGCCCAGTAATCTCTCCATAGGCGATGTAGGACTAAAGTTTGCAGACCCTCACTGATCTCCCAAACCCCCTGATACTTGCTGTATTCTTGGTGGGGACATCTCATAGATCTCCCAGGCGGGTCTAGTACTTGCCGTATTCTTGGGTCGTCACACTTCCCCCCTTTCGGTACAAGTGTCTCCGCTGTGGCCCCACACATTGTCGGGGTCTGCTCTGATACCATTTATAACGTCTCGATCCCATTAACCTTGCACAATATTATTCTCTTTGGCCATGTGCTTCAAGGCTTTAAAACACATTGTGCCATGTTAAGGAGGCTAAAGGTTATTAACTAGCCCAGTAATCTCTCCCTAGGCAATGTAACCCAGTAATCTCTCCCTAGGCGATGTACGACTAAAGTTTGCAGACCCTCATTGATCTCCCAAACCCCCTAGTACTAGCTGTATTCTTGGTGGGGACACCTCACAGACCTCCCAGGTGGGTCTGGTACTTTCCGTATTCTTGGGTCGTCACACTTCCCCCCTTTCAGCATAAGTGTCTCCGCTGTGGCCCCATACATTGTCGGGGTCTGTTTTGATACCATTTATAATGCACCGATCCCATTAACCTTGCACAATATTATTCTCTTTGGCCCATGGGCCTCAAGGCTTTAAAACGCGTTGTGCCATGTTAAGGAGGCTAGAGGTTATTAACTATCCCAGTAATCTCTCCCTAGGAGATGTAGGACTAAAGTTAGCAGACTCTCGTCGATCTCCCAAACCCCCTGGTACTTGTCGTATTCTTGGTGGGGTCACCTCATCGATCTCCCAAGCTGGTCTGGTACTTACCATATTCTTGGGTCGTCACAATGTTAATACATATGATTGATATATACAAAGGTATTGCAATTAAACATGCATAGCATGAACTTTTTTTGAACTTCATGAGCCAACCCAAAACCCAAAAAAAATAGTTTGCCAAATGGTTAAGTAAAGATTTTAAAATCTAGTGGCTACAAGAACTAGGTAATGACGTCCAATCTAAAAGTCCGAGTTTCAGAGTGTAGAGGTAATTCCCAAGGTCATATGCCTAGTAATCACAAACTATCTAACTTATGTGGAACTAAAATCCCTCACATTCCTGGCCATAAAGGCACTCATTGTATCACTAGAATGCATGAACAATATAGGTACAATTGAAAAACATAAGGATGCATGAACATATATACATGGATGGATCCACATGGCTAAAAATGGTAGCCCGTTTAGCTAAGTTTTTTTAAGATAGACTGTTCCAATAACTTTTGCCTTCAGTATATTCTCAAACTACTCCTACAATTCATTTGATGATGGCGTATGGATGCAAAATTCATACCGGTAGACCAATCGGGACCACTGTCAGTTAAAACGGGAACAGCAAAAAAACAGAAACGTATGGTACGGGTTTTAAACAGATAAAAATGATGAATAGTACGGTAAAAAAAAAGAGAGCGGCAAACGGACGAAAACGAATGGTACGAGTATTAAACGTGTAGTTTTCAAAAAAGGGGTAATATACTCATGCAATTTGAGAGATTATTACCTGTATACATGCATCTAATGTTTCAAAAGCTCTGGGAGTCCCAAGATAAAATAGCCCAATGGGCTACAAGAAAATGAGATGTTGCTAGCTTTAGCTTCTCATTACTCAATGGGCTATAAGAAGATGAGATTTTTTTCCTATAGATAGTATGGAAGTTAAAAACCAAAAACCAAGTACCATATTGTCTTCACTCTTCACTTTTACTAATAGGTTTTTTTTTTTTTTTTTTTTTTAAATTAATTAATTAATTTTTTTAATAAAATTCCTATTTTACCCTTAAAAAATGGATATGCGTTTAAAACGCGTTTAAAACGGATTCTTTTGCCATTTCTGTTTTTTTTCCGTATTGTATAATAGCATATGGAAAAACGTGTTTTAAACGGCAAAAAAACGCAAATGCGTTTTAACTAACAGTGATCGGGACTCCTTCTAGGCGACCTGTTACATCATATAACAAAACCGAATTGTTGGTTGAGGGATTTGTCAGTATGAACTAAGTGTAGCAAGAACCAGATCCTCATCATAGATCGGTTGATCCGGTATGAGAAATAGACAGACCTTGCCCATTGCCGATAATTATTTGCTCAGGGCTAGAAAAAGGACTGGTAATTGCAAGATTGCTCATGTCTGCAGTAATGTGATGGTTAGATCCAGAGTCAAGTAACCAAGAACAAGGAGGAGTTGTAGTGGCAGAGTAAGTGATACCAAGAAAAGCATGATTAAAACGTTGAGGACAGTGAGATGAAAGGTGAGTATCATGCCCACAGATCTGGCAATTTGAGTGCTGATGCGGAGTAAAGTGTGTAGGACGAGTACCTTGTGGTGGAGATCCAAGAATCGACTCCTGAGAATTGTTGTTCGACTTACCAGCAGAATCAGAACCATATCGTTGACGAGAACCTTGATTATAGTCAACATATGGTTGGCGAGAGCCTAGATTTTGATCGGAGTGGTGACGACGATTACCGCGATATCGAGGAGAGTAACGATTGTACGAAGCACGACGAGAACCTTGAGAAAAGTGTGAACGAGAGTCTTGTGGTGTAGCAGCAACATTTACAGTTGAGACAGAACCGGAAGTATCATCAGAAGTAGATTTTAGAAAACTCTCATGGCTAAGAAGGAGATCCGTGAGTTCAATGAAGGTAACAAATTCAGATCCAAGCAAATAGAAGTCGCAAAATCCCGAAAATCCGGACCAAGACCTCTAAGTGTAGCAAGAACCAGATCCTCATCACAGATCAGTTGATCAATTGTAGCCAAAGTGTCCGCCACAGATCTGATAGCAAGAAGATAGTCAGCAACTGAATTTGTACCTTTTTGGAGCCGCCAGAGACGATCTTTAAGATCCATGATCCTCGTTCGAGAGAATGGGGCAAACACTCAAGCAAGAATACTCCAGGCTTCTTGAGAAGTACCAGCACTCACAACATGTGATAAGGCATTCTCAGAGAGAGAAGAGATGATCCAAGAAAGTATTAACTGATCTTGTCGATCCCAGAGGGAAGCTACCACAAGAGCAGAGTTGACAGCTTCTGTATTTGTAGAAGTAGAAGCAGGAACCACTGGACGAAGAAAAGAATCGTCCACATACCCTAAAAGACTGTAGCCTTTGAGAAGAGGGAGAAATTGAGCTCTCTAGAGTAGGTAGTTACTAGAAAAGAGTTTTAGAGGAAGATACGAAGCAACGTTGGGAGAAAGAACAGAGAGAGATGCAGAAATTTCTTCAGAAACAGAGGAAAAATTGGAAGATGCCATGAACGGAGAGAAAGAAGCTCAGAGGAGCAATTCAATGCTCTGATACCATGAAGATATTTCAAGATATTTGATATTATTGATAACCAGAATATATATATATATATATATATAGTACAGTAACAGAGACACCAAACACATAAATAATTACAACTGAACACGTGTCATAACTAACTCCTATCTCTAGCAGAAACCATATTGATACTAAATCCCCGTGCTATTGTGTGGATGGACCCTCTAGCTCCCTTATGATTTGGGAACCTACTTTGTTGAAGGCACTCAAAATAATAGTTTCCAAATCTTAATTAAGATTCAATTAAAAACCCTTAAAGAAGTAGAAATATATTAGGTTGTTGAGCCAAATGATTTGGATTTAATTAGACAAAACATAATTAAATTAGGAGTTCTGTTTGAACTTACTAGACATGTTGTAGCAACCATCAGTGACATAACTACCTATATGAGAGGAAGGGGCTTCAGTAACATAGTTTGCAGTATAATAGTTTAATCCAAGGAAGTCATATGACCCTGCCAACATGGCAGATTCTTCAGGTGAAATGTTTGGCAGCGGCTTCCTCACAAGATGTTTCATACTTTCCAGATAGTCTCCAAAGTTTATTGGATCCATAAACCTAATAAAAGAAAAGCAAAAAATAAAAAATATAGTGTGGAAATTAATTGATTAATTATGTTCTTAACATTTTTCAATTCAATCACAAACTAATAAATACTCACCATCCAAATGCGAAATCAGAAGCTCTTGCAGCAGCTTCAATGTCGGCTTGATCATTTGATAAAGGAACCATAAGTTCACTATTCAATGTAATTCCAATCTTGCCTCCTTGGGATACCTATAAACATTTCATTAGCATGTAAATGCAATTTATCAGTCCCAAGTACCATCAAATACTGTACCAACACAAGCAATATTTCGATAGTTGATCAGGTTCTCGCATGAGAACCATTCTCGTATAGTCTAATCCACACAGATGGAATCCACCTTAGAGTTTGTCTTTAGATGGATTCTATATGTGAGGATCAGATCGTTTTTCAATATTTCAGGAGTTTGGATTAGGTCTTTGTAAAGACACCAACTCAAGATGGACATTCTAGGTTGCAACTTTTTACACCAAACAAGAGAGAGGCCCAAGGGACTTTAGGATTGTGGATCCTAATATCTTCCCAAGTAGACTTAGAGGAAAAGGAGCCATTCGGCGTGCATTTCCAAAAACAAAGGTCCTTGCAATCATACTGAGGAATTTTAATGTTTCTAACCACATTAAAAATATCTAACAAAGTAGAAGACTGAACCTGAGGCAGAGTCCACTAATGATTGTCAATAAGGCTAGCGATCTTCCCCACAGAAGGCCAATTAGCAATCTTGTATGTATTCACAAGGTCATGGATAGAGGACTCACCAATCCATTTATTAGGCCAAAAATTTATCTTTTCCCCATTTCCCACCACCTACCACTCATTTGAAGAGATGAAACTCCACATTTTTCTGATGCCAGGCCATATATAAGATGATTTACACCCAGGTCTAACGGAGTCGTCCCCCTTTAAAATCTCGCCCTCATGAACTTGAATTCCAGCGAGTCATCATGTTTGATTCTCCAAGCCATACTGCTAAGCAAGGATTTATTAAGGTCTCTAAGGCTTCTCAGCCCCAAACCGCTTCCTCCTTGGGCCTACAACACATCTCTCATTTGACAGAGATTTTTTTAAATAATCTATTTTACCAGTGCAGATAAAATTCCTCATCTACCACTCCATAATATTGATAAGAGAAGAGTGTCACCAATAAACTGTGAAGCTATAATTGGGCATACCAAGAATAATGGATCGCACAAGCTCCACTCGCCCAGCCATGGATAGAAGCTTTCATTTCCATCCTACTAGACTGTCTTTGACTTTGTCCAAGATTGGAAGCAAAGCCTCATTTTTCACTATTCCTTTGAATATTTTCTCTAATGATTCACATTTTAAGGCTAAAATGTGCTTCCCCACGCCCTCCGTTTGGTCGGCATTGTAATGTCTCAAATATCTAATTGCCGTTATTGAAACATTAAAATAAATTTTCTAGTTTCTACCAAAAAAATAAAATAATATAAAATAAATTTTCTTGTACCATCCTTAAAAGTTTTCATAATTCCATGTAACCCCCAAAAATGAAAATAAGAGCTCATATATCCATCACTTTAATCAGAAAATTTCTAATAAATACATTTCATTAGAATTAAATTGCTAAATGATGATGTCAGCAGTCACATATTATCTAAATAGCCAAACTACTCTGATGGGTATGTAAACTTACACTTATACCCTTGACCTCAATTAATAAAATAAGATAACATCTTCCACCTGCGAAGTGAAGTAGCTTCAACAACCCCTAAACCGCTACTCTGAATATCTCTGCTCCAATTACGTGTGTAGACAATAGGAAGAGGAGGAGGAAGAAGAAAGCAGCTGCGGACGAAAAAGATTCAACCATCTCTGCTCCGATTCCGCAGGTGAAGTAGCAAAAGCTTTTTTGAGTTCTGCTGCTTCACGGCTGCTACGGAGTCTCCGGGGCTGTTCAAAGTGAACCGACGGAACCAAGGTTTCTTCGCAATCCAAAAAGCTTGGAGGCAGGTAATCGTGAAAAAAATTTATAATTTTAAGAATTTCTCACTACGACAATCCGTTTATGGAATATTTTGTGGTAGAATGTCTTCAAATTTGGTACAAGCGACGTTCTCTGCAATCAATCTGCTACAAGCGACGTTCTCTGCGGCTACTTGATCAAGTCCTTCTTTATACTCCGAAGCTGATTTTGATTATTCCAGTAGAACTAAGTTAGTTGTTGTGCACTTATTGAGATTACCAAGAAACAGACGAGAAAATTGCTAAAAGATTAGATGCGCACTTTTTTTTCAAGATTATCTTTTTGTTTCTTGGGGTCCTGGTTGAGAGACTGAGCAAGTAAATTGGGTTTCTCAGATTTTTTTTTTTTTTTTTTTTTTTTTTTTTTTTCTTGGATTTTGGAGAATTGGTTTAATCCACCGCTGCTATACCTTATCTTTCCCTTAATTTAATCTCCATCCTCGGTCTAACAATTCAAGCCATGCCAGAACGCTGCCGGAACACTGCTTCAGCCACGTCGGAACGCTGCCGGATGCTGCTGGAACGCTGCTTTAGCCACGCTGGAAAACAGCCTTCAGAAGAGTGCATCATCATGAGGCCGGAGAGAGGAGCGACGAGGGCGGCGATGAACAAAGGATGAGAGAAGGGAGAAAGAAGAAGAGACGAGCAGAAATTCGTCGCTTTACGATTCAGATTGAAACTCCAATATTCCCATCACAATTCCCATCAGGGCTCTTTCGTTTTCTTCTCCACATAAGCGAGCAGTGTTCATTGGGTTTCAGAGTTTCGGATCGTTTTCTTCTTCACATGAGCGAGCAACGTTCATAGGGTTTCAGGGTTTTGGATGTCTTTAGCGTTCTTAGTGTTTCAGATGTTTTGGGATCATCCAATTCTCCCCACTGCAAATTTTAATTAGTTGGATTGGATTTCCGAATTCAGATGGGTGAAGGGTTTTGTGCTACTGCAGTGACGAAAACTTTCACCTATTCTTTATTTTGATTTCCCTTCTGTTTTCCCTCATTCTCACAGAAGATTTGGTCCAGAAAGTGAGGAAGATGCAGTTTATCTGGGTAATCAACGCCATGTTGGCTAAGAACAAATTAAAAACCCACACATTAAAACTAACTAATTGTGAACTGCGGCAACTGCCTGAGCAACTAAGCATGATTCATCAACTCTACAAATTGTACAACAATATCCTCTGCTTCATATTTAACTCACTGCACTGAACTTGTTGTCATCAACATAGTGTCCCATTAGTACAATGAAAATGATCATTAAAGTAATAAATTGCAGTTCCCAAATGTGAGAGGTACCTGCAAGTCTGTTATTACTTCAATGGTTCACTGTTAACTGAAATCGCAAATGGTTAATCTCTAAATCCAACCATGCCTCAATATTTATGGGTTTTCCTTTTTTCCAATGCATATACGAAATTCCGCGTAAAAGCTAAATAAAACTAAGGCTATGATGCATAAGTGCAGCTACACTTCAAACAGAGTTTCAGTCTCCCCACCAATTTTTCTCTCGCAACTGATTTTTTTTTTTTTTTTTGG
>NC_056557.1:35059317-35073040 GCF_013358625.1 Macadamia integrifolia
GTCTTTAAATTCTTAGATGACGAATGGTTAGGACGTTATTTTAGATACTTATGCTTAGGACAGTAATTAGAATTAGATCACAACCATTAATCGGTTCACTTTCGCATTATTAAAAGAAATAAAAAAATAAAGTGGCTGCTCTCCCTATGTTCGACCCGTAGCTACACTGATCCGTACGTTTGCGGTTACATTTTAAATCTCAAACAATGGTGCGGTTATGGTTTTAAGTTTCAGGTCAATTAGCTAAACGGGTCTGGTCGATTTTAACCGTGGAACCCGTTGGTTTCAAACCGAATTGAAACCGTTTAAACCGAACCATTTAAAACCGTTTAAACCATTTAAACTGATCCGATTAATCCGTATAACAATTAAATAAAGAAGGGACAGTAATCCGTATAACAATTAACAATTAAATTAAGTGTCCATCCTGCTTTGGTATGATTTATTACAATTTAGTTCAAATTTAAGCTTTAGATCATAAACTTGTAATCCATATATGTTACTATGTTATTATGTTATCATAGATGGGGTGTTTTGGTTGAACCACTTGTCATTTTTATATTTTATGCTGTAGAAGGCTCGATTTGGATGTTGTATGATATTAGTTATAAATGTTTGAGAATGGCCATGCAAATAAATAGCACTAGATTATCAAATTAAGACATATCATAGTTAATATAGAATCTCTTATTTGTGGTTGCCAATTATTTTTTGATAAACTTACGATCTTCAGTTTAGAGATGGTTGC
Source organism: Macadamia integrifolia (assembly GCF_013358625.1). NCBI lineage: Eukaryota > Viridiplantae > Streptophyta > Magnoliopsida > Proteales > Proteaceae > Macadamia > Macadamia integrifolia. The sequence goes on from NC_056557.1 coordinate 35,060,066, forward strand.
AAGTTTTAACAAACTGATTGTGAACTGTTTTACAATCCGTATGGAATAAATCGAAATCGAAACCGTTTAAAACCGTGAAACTGACACCGTTTAGAAACCGTGGAAACTGAAACCGTTTACTAAACGGTCACGGTTTCAGAAAGTGGAACCGTTTAGTAAATGATCCAGTTATGATTTTAGTCAAATAAATATGAATCGAATCGATCCGCACCATTTAAACCAAAATCAAACCGATTAACACCCTTAGTAAGGGGTATTAGAGAGTTTCTCATGTTGTGGTGTGGGGTGGAATTTGCACACCTCACCAATAGATGTCTTGAAAAAGGTATCACATGGGACTCATAAATTTAGAATAGAAAAGAGAAAATAATAAAATAACCCCTATGAGAAGGAAATTACAATCCAACATTGAAAAAATATCTAAGGTGCGGGACCCATAAATTTAGAATGAAAAAGAGAAAATAATAAAAAACCCATGTGAGAAGAAAATTTTACTCTGGGGCTGAAAAAATATCTAAGCATAGATGTAAAAAAAAAAATCTGAGGTGCCTAACCTTATCATTTATCCATCAGTTTATAATTTGATTTAAATTTGGTTCAAATTTATAAGTGCTTGGCAAGACCTCATATGAGTGTGAAAGGAAATTCCCATGTGCTTCTCTTCAAAAAGACAATGAGCATTACAAGCATCGGAATAACTAAAGTGAAGATTTCTATATACTTACCCTAAGCCATTGTTCAGGACCTAAAAAAAGGCTTGCCTTGCAGTTTGGCATTGCTCACTTAAGACTGCCCGAAGTTTGATTACTGGATCAAATACTCACAAAGTTCAATTGGATTGTGGCTTGCACACCCAACCCTCACCCCTTAAAAAAAAAAAAAAAAATCAGAGCCTCTATGTGTGTTTGTATGTGCATGAGTATAAATCTTGATCATTTTTCCTCATGACTTATATGGAGATCATGAACCAATGGGGTTGGTAGCCTAGTGGTGAAAATGCCCTCAATCCATCACCCCTCGAGTCTTCTGGTTGTAAGTTCGAGTCTTGGCATGCCTATTATCACCTATTGGTCTGACAGAAACGCTGCTTGCTGTACGAGGGCTTGTCCTGGGGGCTATGGAGATCATGACTATCATGTGGGCCATTTGTTCAAATATGTTATAAATGGGCTTCTAAAAATAAATAACTTCGATAAGCCAATAAATTAAGATACAAAATTTATTCCACATGTAGACATACCAAACCTACTACAATCTATTATTTGTACTAATTACCACACTATTTTTATTTCTGACATAAACTATGCTCAGAAATAGGATAGAAATATAACTGGAAATCACAAAAAAAAAAAACATTTATTTCATACATAGGATATAACTTGAAGGAAGACTATTATTCACTATTATTGGTCGAGAGAAGGAATTCTTTAAACCATTTGGCTGACTCCTTTGGATATATTGCCAGATCATTATTGAAGTCCACATAGTTAATACCGAAGCGGACTGTGTGGCCAACATTCCATTCAAAGGTATCCAGCAAAGTCCACACAAAGTATCCCTTCACCTTTACGCCGGCACTGCAAAAGGAAGAAAAAAAATATATGTTTTGAATGCTTAAACAAAACAAACCTAAATTGTCTTTAAGATAAAGGATTAAAATCACTCAAGACAATTAAAACTTTTTTCGTTTCTTTTTGGGAACAAAGAAAACAAAAAGGAAAAAAGATTAATGTTCGAGATAGCCATTGTACTACTAAATTGTCACCCTGAGATCCTCAATGTAAAATAAATATGAGTGCCCTTTTATTTAATTTTTGTTTCCCATGAATATTTTCTCCAAGAACAAAACCGATGCAATATATACTCACTCCATGGCACTCTTAAGGTAAGACAGATGATCCTTGATGGATTGTACTCTTTGGTCATCTTTGAGAGATTCATCCATTGTCGTAAAGCTGTGTTCCGAAATTCCTGCAAGATAACCCAATGGATTTTATTGATATGAATTTCCTTGACATCAAATTTATTAAACACCCAATAAAATAAAAGATAGATCAATGATATTACCATTCTCAGCAATGTAAATAATGGGATCATTATAATTCTCCTTTATGTAAAGTAGAATATCTTTCATCCCTTGGGGATAGATGTAGAGCCAATCTGAACCAGTCTGTACATTCGGTAGTTGTTAATACATATGATTGAAAAAAAATACAAGGATGTATGAACATGCATAGGAGAATATTGGTTGAATTGAGTCTGAAATTTAACATATTAGCTAATCAATATGACGTACAACTTATCCAACTGCCAGTCGGCCAAAACCAACTATCCACGTCACAAAAAATAGTAGACCATCCTGATAAGTTGCTGAAGATATGATGGACCATTCTAATGAACTTTCGCCGTCAATATAATCCCAAACTACACTAAGTGACAATAGATTAATTGTTGGAGGGTCCAACCCAATATGTTAAGGCATTAGGTGGAGATAACTTCTGAAGTATATGATGAAATCACCATGGACCGAATTTAACCGATGAGGACTCCTAACATCTCAAAACCCCCCCCCTCACGTATAGCTTCAGCATACCTAGCTCTACACTCGGCCAGATAACTTAGGAAAGACAACAAATGGACTTGGATTGTTTACACGGTATCAAAGCAGTTTTCACCATCTCCACGTGTTTATAGTATGTACTGCCACACGTACAGGAGAGGGTTGGGAGTTTAGTCTCACATTGGCCAATAAATTAGCCTGTAGTCCCTCCCTCCCCCTACAAGTTCAAGCTTTTGGGATGAAAGCTTTACAATTAACTTTCTTTTTTATGAAGATAGAATTTCTCTAATTCATGTGATCATTGGTTATAGGCACAAAATTCATACCGCTGGACCAATCGGAACTCCATCTATGCGAGCTGTTACATCATATAACAAAAACAAAAGAGTTGAGGGATTTGTCAGTATAATCAGATAGTAATTCCTAATGATCCAATTGGAAAATTTTGTGAAGGTTCTATGAGTCCTTTAGTTTCTGTTTGTACTTACCTAACCTTCTGTAGCAACCATCGGTGGTATAACTAGGAGTAGAAGAGGGAGGAATATCCGTAACATATTTTGCAGTATAATAGTTTAATCCCAGGAAGTCAAATGAGCCTTTCAACAATTGCGATTCAGCAGTAGAAAACTTTGGCAGCCGCTCACCCACAAGATCTTTCATACTTTTTGGATAGTCTCCAAAGGTTAATGGACTCACAAACCTTATAAAAGAAAGAAAAAATAAAAGAGATTATGTGGAAATTTTATTTTCATAAAAAATTAATAAAGACATCAAAAATTAATAAAGACCCACCATCCTAATGTGAAATCAGAAGCTCTTTTAGCAGCTTCAATGTCAGCCTGTTCCTCGGATAAAGGAACCATATGCTCACAATCCATTGTAAGTCCAATTTGGCCATTTTGGGTATTCTGTAAAGGATAATTAAGTACATCCATCTAGGGTTAAAAATTCTCCATACTATCTCCATAAAAATATATAGATCAAAACACTGATAGTGAAATAATAGAGTCCATGGTGTGTGGAAAGTGGCATCTAAACACCAGATGTAATTAGCTATGCAATATCAGATTAATTATTAACTTTTGTCACAGAACTATGTATAAGCTTAATTAATTACCTGGTAATTCTTCTTGTAGAGATCCACTGCGGTTGCATGAGAAAGGAGCAAGTTGTGGACAACTTTATATGGGTCTGTCCCACGATCAGACGTAGAGCCAGGAGGATAGGAGCCACTAACATATCCTCCAATGGTGTAAAAAATTGGTTGGGTCAAGGTGATCCAATGCTTCACACGGTCACCAAAATTTTCAAAGCAAATGTTTACGTAATCTTTGAAATCCTCACTGCATATATATTAATAAAATCAATGAGATTTGAGTTTCTAAATTTTGGAAGATTGGTAAAAAATAATAATTGGAAGAACAAGTCAATACTCACATGATTTTAGAATTCAAGAAACTACCATACTCATCTTCAAGGGCTTGAGGAAGATCCCAGTTAAAAAGGACCACGAAAGGCTGAATCCCTTCATATATTTAAGAAAATTTCATAATAATATTTGTTATTTGTTATTTGTTATTTGTTGAGAGAGAGAGAGAGAAATTTTACCTTTGGATAAAATCTCATTGATGAGGTCATTATAATATTTGATGCCTTCCTCGTTCACACCTCCACTTAGCTTTCCATCTACCAATTTATATTGTTTAAGAAAATCATGCATAACACAAATTTATCATATCTGAATGAAATTTAAATTGAACCAATATTATTTCTTCAACCACTGTCAAGATCATAGGCTTGTATATATCCAATATCTTACTACTTACTTGGTAATATTCTGGACCATGCAATCGACAATCTGCAAGCATTGACACCCAAATCCTTCATCAAAGCCACATGTTCCTGTTTAATCAGTGGGAAAATAATGGTTCAGGTATAGTAATACGGTCTATTAAAGTTTATAGAGAATGGATCCACTGCATGCATGTGTGAGATGCCAAAAACTTTTCTTTTTGCTGCCATAAACGGGAATGGATCCTCTCCACGTACGTTCACCTGGACATACATGTGAGGATCCAACACTTGTCCCTTTTGCTTCCTTATATTTCCTTCTTCACGTTTTAAATGTAGGAAGTGGGACTAGTGTTGGATCTTCACAAGCACATCTAGGTGAACATACGTGTAGAAGATCCAAGCTCAACATAATCACCCCTCTTCACACTTTAATGGCAGAAAAATGGACAGGGGTTAGCACCTAGATAACATGTAAGTTCATGTGAACATACATGTAGAGTTGGATTGAGGGGCGCCCAATTAATTGGAGAGTATCTTTTTTTTTTAGGAAACCGATCTCCTTAAAAGTTGATATATACCTTCATGCATGTTTATCGAGACAGATCGGGGATGGATTAGTGATAGAATTTGAATCATCTGCATGTACAGTTTGAGGATGCCACCAAATGTCCTTTTCACTTCCATAAGTACCCATATAGTATTGAAACTCTGATAGAGTCGCTATTAATTACTGAAATATCCTTTACCCATCCAGGGTAATGGATGTACCCACTATATAGGGCCGCCAAAGGGATTACATTTGGCCTTCTTAACATACAAATAATTAATGAATGTAACATGTAATGCATGACCTACCTACCATAATTAAACTTTAAATAGTGAAGTAATTAGATGATGAGGAATGGTAATTACCTCGTATCTGTGATAAGAATCTACGGCAATATCTGCATTCGTGCCATCCTTTATCTTATCTGCCCACAAATTAAAACAACGTAAGTGAATACATTTTAAGTTTTTTGCGCCCTCCCATTCATGTGATGGAGAGAGAGAGAGAGAGAGAGAGAGAGACCTGGATTTCTATGAGTGAACTCATCCCAGTTGCTTCTTCCTTTACCACCTTTTCTTACAGCACCTTCATACTGAAGAACCGCATATACACACACATAAACATAGGAATGGAAAATTTCTCCAGCACTGAGAGGGTATTGTTGGAAAATTAGGTTTTTCGACTCGACTCATCCGGTCAAAAACCTAACGAGTCGACCTGGTTAAACTCAGTCAAGCTGATTCTTGTTTTTTCTATTTTATTCATATTTAAATGCAATAAATATGTAAATAAATCATAAAATACAGAAAAATATAAAAAATACATAAAAAAAAATTCACATATCAATAATTCGAGGGTTGCAGGCAAGAGTCTTTCTCTTAGTTAGAATGTTAAGTTAGAGTTAAGGATTAATTAGAAATATAAACTATATCATCTAACATTCTAACCTTCAATAAAATAAGAACTTTGGATTTAGGCATATGGGAACCATCTTGGGCCCAAGTTCTTTTGGTAAAAGGCAAATAGTGGAAGAAATTACTATGTTAGGAGTTTTGGGATTTGATATTGTAAAGAGATTTGATTTGATTTTTTTTTTTTTTAAGTGCCTTTTGATATAATGAATAGATTCGATGGGTTTTTTAAAACTCGGCCAAAATATCAAGTCAATGTACAATCGTCTTGACTCATCTTAAGTCTATGGTGAGTCTTTGTTTTGTCTCGACTCGGACAAATCTTCCTAATCTAAACCTGATTTTTCAACTATGCTTGAGAGACGAAAAGCAGAAAATGTAAAAACTATATGCATGAGAGTGCAACACACGTACCTGATAAGCAGATGTTGCCGTTCCAAAGATGAAATCCGGCGGGAAATCACTTCGTTTGATCTCATAATTATTAGTTTCATTGGAAATACTAGCTCGAATGGAACATTCCTTCGGCCAATTTCCACGTAGGGCTACAGATCTTCGTGGTCCAATGGGTTGGAGCCTTAAACTACTCCCATGCTGCGAAATGTTCAAGGGCTTCTGCAGGAGTGAAAGTGGCCGATGAACATTAGTCGCTGACTGCGGCATCAGAGCATTCACCATCTTTGCTTCAATATGTTAGCAGAGGCTTAGGATGAGCAACGTAGACACACACACACACAAAACAGAGAGAGAGAGAGAGAGAGAGAGGTTCCCGATAAGCTTAGTAGCTGTTTGGGAGCTAGGTACTATCCAAGCCCTCCTTTATATAAAATAAGAGAGAGTAGGAGTAGGTGGACTACTATTGACACATCACAACCAAACAGTCGAATCAAAAGTGACACGAATCAAACGTGCTTCGATTCCTCAGCAATCTTAAATAACCGTACTTCGGTTATTCGACAATGGCGCCAAATTTGATCGCTGCTGTGAAAAAATAGGGCCATCATGAACCCGTGACATACCAAAATGACAACTTCACCCTCTCATGTTTTTTGCAAATAGAAAATATATGAAATAACAATTGTCTAACATAATTGGTTAATTGAGTGTACAAAAAATCCACGTTCACAATGAGGGTAGCCTTAGGGGTGTCAATCGGTCGGGCCGGTTTGGTTTCGATCGGGTTTAATCGGGCTTGAAGACTTTCAAAGGCTACACCGTGTCCGCCCATTTAACTAATCGGGCTTAGTTATTGAGGGCATGGTATACTTTATATTTGGTCGGTCGGTCTCGGGCTATAATCGGGCTACCTTAATCGGGTTTTAGTCGGGCCTTAATCGGGCTACGGACATGTTTAATGTTAAACGGACTTTAACCGGTTTTTAAACGGGCCCTCTTTAAAATATGCTATTATATTTCGGCCCACTCATGCAAGCCCAAAAAAATGACAATAAATCAATAAATGATACCAAATATAACCATTATTTAAAATGTGAACATGTTTTTACTTTTTAGTTTTTATTCTTTAATTTGGGGGGTAAAATAGGTATTTTACAACCATTAAAGGGTCGGACCAAGTCGGTGCATAATAGGCCGGTCTTGGTCGGGCATTATTCGGTATGGTCTCGGTCGGGCACCCGACGGTCCAAGTAGCAATATCAAGACCGATCATTTATAAACAGGCCGGGCTCAAGCCCGACATATTTAATAAACGGTCCGGGTCAAGCCGATCTATAAACAGTCGATCCCGATCAATTTAATCGGGTCGGATCACTAATTGACACCCCTAGGTAGCCTATAGAATTTGGGAATCTGGCGAGGTCCCCCATACACCAAAATCCATACGCTCTGACATTCTTGCCCTTCTGTCACTATGCATTTCCTTGGACGCTCGAACACGTTATGGCTGATAGGTTCACGTGCCTACTTACAAATCATATTCCTGGTCGTACTCTTTAGCGTTGTCAGTGAACATGATAACCTGATAAGGAACAGTTAAGTATGTGGCTCACAATTTCCCCATGAGTTGGATTGAAAGATACTTTTCGTTTCCAATTGGGGTGAAAAAAAAAAAGAGACTTTTCTCGTACGTAACTTTTGTCAAGGATATACAGTTGAAATCAAATTTTTGGTAAACAATTGAATTCAAAAGCCTGATTACTCACAAATTAAGTGTATAGTAATAGAAGTTTTAATCTATCCTGACAGTTCTGCCAAATTTTTTATTTTTGTTTTTGTTTGACAGGTTATTGACATGAAAATTGGAAGAAAAGAGGGTTCAGCTCGTATTTAATTAAAACGGGTATTTTATGTTGTTGTCACTCTTTCATCTTTTTTCATGTTACAGTGAAAGAAATTATTTCTAATCAATCATATAAACGTATTTTATTTTTAAAATTTAAAAAGAAAAAAAAAGACGACTTGGAGAAACACCGAGCATCAATAAGGGACCTATTTACAATAAAATGGGGTGGGTCAATCCACCACACTCAAAAAATTTTAAACCTATTGACCCCCGATGTTAGAAAATCCACAAGAACGTTATGATCCCTGTCAATAAAACTGAAAATAATAGAAGTATAAGAGCCCGACAAAGATAATACTTCCACAAGTGAAGCAGCCGCCCAATATAGTGACGTTGAGAACCCGTTGAGGGACGCAATGGCAACTTGGCAGTTTGAATTGATGTTAATCCTTTAGACTCTGAGAGTCAAGGCGAGAAGCATCCCATCACGTGAATAAAAGAATAGAACGATAACTCTAAATTATATTGTACAAATCAAGGTTAAAATCAGAATTGAGTTGGGTTAGATCTTAGGGTCATTGTTTCTCAATCCTAATCTATTCTCAGGGTCCAAAATCTTATCTAAGGTTTTATTTGAATTCAAGGCAAGTCAATGCAGATTCAAGCCATCATGACCAAACTTACACCGTGCAATGTACACTAATGTTAAATTTGACTCTCCTCCATAAAGCCTGGGGATTAGAGAGTAATCCTAAAACTGAGAAAACCTAAGCATACATCCCGAGATCAGCCCAATCCTAACATCATCCTCAGATACCTAGGTTCAATGGAAAAGTTTATGAAATCTCCCCTGCAACAGTGGTAGAATGATCTTTTATTTCTATTTATTTTTTAACTGATAGTGGGATTCAATTTTATATCATAATGGTACGTGTTGTGGTGACCAGCTCCCTTATTTTTCCATTCCGCAGTCAAGATTTATGATTTATTTCAAGTAATCATAATGGTGGTGTACTGACCACCACCGACCTATTCCTTCACAAATTTTATGATTTATTTCAAATAATCATGATGGTGGTGGGGATAGGAAAGGACTCCCCCACCATAAGTCTAAGAAAGATGCCGTGTTCAACCCTCTTATCCGCACAGGAATAATAAGTGTGGTCCTTCGCTGGCTCTGCACAGTAACAATAAGTGTGGTCCTTAGCTGTCCTTGTGGGCTGTGGATTGCTATCTGGATTGCTATCTGATTTCTTTAAAAAAAAAAAAATGTGGATTGTAATCTGATTGTGTGATGAATGCGTGTGGGGACCAGTACAATTTGATTGTGTGATCAATGCGTGAGGGGACCAATTAGAGGAACGCACATACATCGAATAAGAATAAGATATTTTTTGTGACATGCATGTGGGGCCCAATTAGAGAAAATATACACACATTTAACGAGGGTAGGGTTCACAAACACTAGGATAGACTAGTGGTGATAGCTTCGACTTGTAAAACCTCCACTAAGGGAAAAGGTCGTGAGATCTAACATTGTCATACACCATTGTGTGAATGGTGCTTCAAAAAAAAAAAAAAAATTCTGCTGACCCTTGTCTAAGGGTGGGGAACACCCTCCTCCACTCGTGGAGGCTACATTGGTTAGTGATATCTAACTTAATGGGTGAGGTTTTCTCTTCAATCTTCTGACCACCTCAAAGTATAGAAGCATATTATAAGACATGAGAACATCTAGAACTGCTTATCGTCTTCTTCAAGTATCCTAAATGACAAGGATTACTTGTAACGCTTCACTCTAGCTAGCTCTTTTTTTTTTTTCCCCCTTTTCATGCATAAGTAGAATAAAGATAAATGGTGCAACAGTTCCTTCCCTCCAAGTATAATTTTATAACTTATGTAGGGAGTGGGTTTCCCATGCTACTGACGTTGAAAGGAATCTGCATGTTATAATAATTAGTATATTGAAAAAGATATCAACCAAAAATAAATCACATTTGAACCAAAAAGAAAAAGGAAAAAAAAATCCATATTTGCAAAAGAGATGGAATAGAATAAAAAAAGAGCAATTTTGTTTTTTTTTTTTTTTGGGGGGGGAGTGTGACCCTACATCCAGACACATAGGAGAGAGAAATGACCTCCAAACCCTCCATGAATGCAAAATTACACTGGCCCTTATGCATAGGCAGGAGCCACACTCCCCATAAGAAAAACTTTCCCCCAAATATGCATTAATTTTATTTTTATGAGAAAACTGTTGGATATGTATGTCCATCAAACCCAGTTTATTAATAAGATTGCTTAATTTCATTTATGCATGTCATTTTTTTATTGGACTTGTAAGTTGTTCTATGGGTTTTCACCCAAAATTGTTCTCAACTAGGGATAGGACCGGACATCCTGTTCACATGGTCGTTATATTGGTTGTCACCAGGGATGTGATTCTGGTACATAAATGTAAGTACACGTACTGTGTGTATATAGAAAAGAATCTAGTAAGAATATAGCATGTATTACTGTGTGAGGACGAGATTTGTACCCATCAATTGACCTTTGACCTGAAAGATCCTATTTGTTGCAGTGTTGTATCACATGTTTTGGTAAACCAATGGTTGATGTCCAACGAACTATATATCGGTATGCTGGACACGTAGTTCTACATTGTTAATGAAAGAGACCATCAATGTGGGATCCACTACTCTTAATTGGGGAATATCGAGGAGAGAGAATGTCTGTACTTGATCGGATAGAAATCTGGTACTAGTGTCGTTTTTGTAAATTGTTTACAAAATTATTTTTAATATAAAAAATAGGGTTGAGGTTTCCTGGTCGGTCACCCCAAATGGGAATCTTTTGAGGGGTACTTCCTGGACCGTTGGATCTAAATTTCAGTATGATGAAGTGTTGATTTGGAATAAGTGGTATTTATACTTTTAAGAAACCCTCTTTTTGGTAGAAGAGTTTAAGAAACAAGATACGTATTGGTATTTGATAGAGAAACGAAAGAGGGAAGGAAGAGTTTGCAACTGCAACACTCCACCCACCGATCTTGCCGAAGAACGATCAAGCATCAAACTTCCCTTTGCTTGGATAGGTAATTTTTATTTGCAGCTTCATTTTTTTCCCTGTTGATTATAAAGATTCATTGCTTGAAAAGTCTGAGAGAGGGAGAGACGGTTTTTTATCTGTGACGACTTGGGGATCTTGCGGTAGCTGATAATCATGAACAAAAGGAGGAGGAGAAACATGGAGGATTGCTGAGGTTAAGAGCTGGGAGTGGGAGTCGTTATGGAGGTTCTAAGTTTAGAAGGGGCCGGTTGCTTGTCGATGGAAGAAGGAGCACTAATGGTGGTCTAATGTGGGTAAACAAGGGAGAGATCTCCGATGGCAATGGGATTCTCATTCAAGAAGCTAAAGCTAAAACCAATCGTGGTTCGCGAATTCATGCCTGACAGCCTTGTTCCTCTCAGGCTTTCTGATTTAGCCTGATCCTGTGAGAAAGAGGGGAAAGGCAAATGCTCTATGTTCCATCCATGGCATTTGGCATTTGAACTGGTTGGTTGTCATTTCCTTCGTCATGATTAGGAAAGAATGGAGGAGGAGCAGAAGAAGAAAGTTGCTAAATCTGTAGGGTAGGGTAGGGTTTCCAACTTCAGGTGTATTGGAACATGCCCAATTTTTTTCTCCTTCATGGTTTGATTTGGCTGATTTCGTTTCTTTATTGGTGGCTTTGTTTCAATTTCTATGCTCTTCTGATGATCCAAAAGTACAGAGTATGCAAACAAATCGAGTGATGCATCTCGTCCTTTCCCAAGTTCAAAAAACAATTCTGATGCTTACTGTAGCAGTTGGATCAGTTACAAGCCTTTCTTTTTCTTCTGAGCTGTTTAGCATCAATGACTTTTCTAGCCCTACAATTCAGCCTTCCATAAATATTCTTGTGTTTCCTAACTTCTATCGAATTTTTCATTTGATAGGGAGATTTAAGTTTGAAGTTTAATAGTCTCATTTTTTAATCCTAAAATTTGGCAGTGTGGTGTGTGACGTGCACCCATATCATTTGGGACACGTCAAATGGGCAATGCTTACCATTCCATTATTTACACAAACTTTTTGATGACTTATCAGCTGCCTTGCTTGAGAGTATTTTTTGGTATTGGATGTGTATTGTAAGGTTTGAAAATGCTCCTTCCTTATCTGTTCTTAATGCTCCAAATTAATTCAACAAGTCCAGGTCTGTATTGTAATGATGTTTCTGTGATTAGAATGGGGTTTCCTAAATAATTTCATGGTTGTATATTGTATGGCCTCTTGTATGTAAGTTTGTAGGGCTTAATATGGGGGAAATGGATCCGAAGTTGTTTACGGCTTGGTCCTTAGTAACAGCACACATCATTAACTTTAGCTACCTTGTAACTGTTGATTAGTTCTTCTCCTATGTCATTGATGATTTTAAACACTGAAGTTCTGTCTGTAGGTTTTCTCAATTCTGATCATCCATGTCTGGAACCATCTTGATTGCTATTTTGGTCCTGCTCCTGCTTCTGCTTTAGATTCCCCAATTTGGCCAAGGAATTCTTTGCTTTCTTTTAGTAATTGAGATGAAATAACTGGCATTGTTGTGGCTTGCATTGCTAACCTGTTCGATTTGGAGGATCAAGAGCTTGAAAGCTACTGTAACAAAATACCAGAACAGAGAAGCCCAGAATTTGTGCGTGAACTCGAAACCTGGCAAAGACCCTTGGTTCTATCACCTTCCTGTGCAACCTACACTCTCTCATACAGTTGGGACTGCAACCCTAAGGTATGAAGAACAGCCCCTTTATTTTTTTTGGTATTTTTTTTTGGGTAGATTTTTCTTGTATAGAAGAGGAATACGTCATGTAAATAAAGCTTTTACTGTAGACTTGATGTTCGATTT